>NC_091215.1:9225103-9362603 GCF_040958095.1 Procambarus clarkii | reverse complement strand
GGAAAAGGTGTCCAGCAGAATTAGAGAGGACAGCAGCAGGAGCACAAGGCTACAAAAGGACAGAGGAATGTCTTAAGGAGAATCACACTATGGCAGCCGCCCACCAAGCCCCCTCACGGCAACAACGAGCTGGACAGGGAGGGGGGAAAGTCGGCAAAAATTACCCATGAGTGCACAAAATCAGAAAAAATGTGAATACTCCTTTCAGTTTGCTAACCCTAATTCTCGTGGTACGTCGTTCTGTTTGGTATCATTGTGTTTGCAATTATATTTCCCGCAGGCGTATATGCATATAATATCCAAACGCCCGGCGTGACTCCCCACAGCAAAGCCTAAAGTTACCTGTGAACGAGTACCAGTTTGCACACAGCGGCCTAATGTCTCTACTCTTTCAGTTTGATTAAAAAAAAATCGTCTTGCATCTTTCATTTTGGTATCAAATTGTTCACAATATAAAGGTGCGTATTTTAAAACTAGTCCCGCAATATTATAGCAATAACTGATTTACCAATAACCAAATATTTTAAGTTTGGACGCTCATCATCACAAAATTATTTATCTCTTTCCAGTCTCATAGCATATTTATCTCTATCTCATAGCAGTCTCCGTGGTGTAGTGGTAAGACACTCGCCTGGCGTTCCGCGAGCGCTATGTCATGGGTTCGTATCCTGGCCGGGGAGGATTTACTGGGCGCAATTCCTTAACTGTAGTCTCTGTTTAACGCAACAGTAAAATGTGTACTTGGATGAAAAAACGATTCGTCGCGGCAGGGGATCGTATTCCAGGGAACATAGGATTAAGGACTTGCCCGAAACGCTACGCGTACTAGTGGCTGTACAAGAATGTAACAACTCTTGTATATATATCTCAAAAAAAAAAAAAAAAAAAAAAAAAAAAAAAAAAAAGTTCCGACAAATTTTCATGTTAAATCTTTCATTTTGCTATGAAATTGTGGGCAATTTATGAGCGCTTATTTTGAAACTATCCGAAAGTCGATCGGATAAAAATAGAATTTTATACAAACATTTTATTGTTGGACGCAAATGATATCACGAGACAGGACTACAGAAAAAATGGTGACGCATTATGTCACGAGATAGGGAAAGTGTTAGGTTCCTCTTTAGTAAATAGAGATAAAATATATTAAGAATACTATTCATTTCCGTTATTATCAGCTATCTGACCTGTCTCAGTTTTTAAAGGCCTTATCTTTTCCCTAATCATTGTTCAATATAACTGAAAAAATCTTTAGGATTTGTCTTTGCTTGCCGTACTATGCGAGCTTCATAGTTTCTTTTTGTCCTCCTTATCTCTTTTTTTAACATTAACAATTGGATGAATTGTTGTTCTAAACTTACTTCCCCATTCTTAGTCCTTTTGTACCAAGCTTTCTGTCTACCTATGAGGTTCTTCAGATCTTTTGTTATCCATTTCGAGTCATTATTATTTGATCTCTTCAATTCGTAGGGTACTTCGTTTTGTGCTTTGCTTAGAATATTTTTCAATAAGTTATATTTTGACTCCACATCAAAATCCCTTTTTATGTCATCCATTGCTATGTTTATGTCTCGCTCCAAAAGTGGCCCATCCCCCATGCCCAGGACTTTCCAATCTATTTTACCCCAAAAATTCCTAAGGCCATTTAAATCAGCTTTTTGGAAGTCTTATTAGGAAAGTTTCTATAAGCAGCATCCTGCTGTCAAACTGGAAATTTATATAGGTGACATGATTAAAGTGGATGAATATAAGGGGATATCAATAGAGTATTTATTCAATACTATGAGAGACATGAGTAAATACAGGAGTGTTAACATTGTGCTATTTTCTTGCTTCTTGTGGATAGGCCTTCTTTAGTTTATTTAATTTCTTAGTGGCAGTTAATGACTGACTAAACATGGGAAAACATAAATAGGTGATGCAGTTTAGGCCTTCATTCAATAAATAATCTTTAACACGCTATAAGGTATAGATAGTCTTTGAAAATGGGAATACGTATGTGATCACTGAAAATATTATTTATTAATATTTGGAAATGGGAATAAATAAGCAATCAGAAAATGAAATTGAATAATAATTTATAATGGAAATAAATATGCAATCATTAAAAACAGACTTATTGAGGGATGATTATGACTGGCTAATGACGTCACTCATCTAAAATTAGCCATGATTGGAGCTGCACATTACCGAGGTAACTAAAACCGATCTGACTACGACCGTGCACCAAGTAGGTAACTACTTGGTGCACGGTGATGCCTTGTACTACAAGGCACTGTACCATCACTGTATACATTGATGTACCGGCATCACTGTACCACGGTGATGCCTCGGTGATGCCTTGTACTACAACAATGCATCAGCGAGGTAACTAAAAATGTCCCAGACTATGACAGTGTATCACTGAGTAACTGAAAATAACCCAGACTACAACCCCCCCTGCCTTGAGAAAGCAAAAATGCACTGTCGTAGTGATGGTTTCCACTATTGTTATCTTGCATAATAAGTTATACAGTCTCACTTGGAATCATCTTACATTAAGACACTGGTAATATAGTCTCATGGTGTTATCTCACTTGATAGCACTGGTGATACAGTTTATCTTGTCTTACTTGATGACACTGGGGATACAGTCTCTCACGGAAGTAAAACCGTGGTGCTGACAGTGTGTAGATATGATGTGGATGGTTGGCAGCTTTTCACTCTCCCACTCGTGGTGGAGTGGCATGTTGAATGGTACTCTCCATGGCGCCAGCTTCAGTCTATGGTGAACTTTTCTCCACGGAATAAACTGAAATTGTTCAATAGCAAATTAAGACAAACGAATTAACAGTATGACAAACAATGTAAATTACGAAAAATTCATATTCTGCATGCTGCAGTTTTCAATAGTTACACATGTTATTTCCAAATTATTTTTTTTACATAATTTGAAAACTTAAATGCACCATTTATTTAATTTTTTATTCAGTGTTATATTGCTCACTGTAGGATTATATTACTCACCATTGTTTTGTATTACTCAACGATTATATAACTCACCCCCATATTTTATTACTAACTATAGGGATGAATTACTCACTGCATGGTTGCATTACTCACCGCAGGGTTGAGGATAACTGTGTACCAGTAGCGACAGACAGTTGCATCGACCGTCAACAGATGCACTAGAGGCACGTGCGAGAAAACCATCTCCAGCACCTCCGAGGGCAGGTTGAAGTCCACTTCTGAACACATCCTGCAATAGTCGTATTTTCACTTTTTCCGAACACATCCGGCAATAGTTACAAGTTATGGGAAATTTTCCACTTACATAAATGATTGTGCATTAAGTTTATAATACTTTAAGGCTATGAAGATTAGTCTTCTACTAGGTAAACGTAACTTACAATTTATTACCATATAAACTAAATTACAAGGATTTCCTATTATATTATTACAATGAAATAATTGTTGACACGTTTGTGACGTCTCTCCATTCTACGTAATCAAAGAGTTAAGAAATTAGTACATTTAGCTATTTAAACTAGAAACTAGTCTCTGATGCTTTACACTTAATTTGAAATATAATCCAAAACGATCGTGCGCGAATTTAAATTAAATCGCCTTTCTCCCTTATAAACAAATAAATATTTACTCTCGCATGAACGCGAGGGAGGAAATGGCACCATCTTTGTTGGTGCAGGAACGCTTGCTACGAGTGTGGTGGCTGATGTGTTCGTTGCTTTGTTATCTTTGATAGTGGACAACGAAGCTTATATCAACCGCTACTATAAGTTGTCACGTCTGTTCCAGACAATACTACAGCTGTTATATCCACATACAATTTAGCCGTTCTTGTTAGGTTACACGTGAAGCCTGTTATGCTGTATGTTTAATCATGAAACTAAGAAAGTATTCAGAAAAAACACCCCAAATAAGTTATTAAATGATGAAGTAATATCTGAACACCTAGATATTAATAGGTAATGGAGGTAAATACCTCCCACCACCCATCACACACTTGGTAAACACCTCCCTTACTTTCACAGGATCAGGAAGCTGTGCAAGGAATCATTCGAACCTTGTATACCACATGTAAGACTAATCCTGGAGTATCCGGCCCCAGCATTGTGCCCGTACCTTGTCAAGCACAGGACTAAGCAGGAAAAAGTTCAAAGGTATGCCACTAGGCTAGTCCCAGAACTAAGAGGCATGAGGAAATTTCCTCGGAGGTTACGAGGAAAGGCTGCATGAAATGAACCTAACGTCGCTGGAAGAAAGGAGAGCTCGGGGAGACATGACCACTACCTACAAAATTCTAAGAGGAATCAACATGATAGATAAAAAGTTGTTTACCATGGGGGTACTCGAACAAGGGAACAGTTGGAAACCTATAACCCAAATGAGCCACATGGACGTTATAAAACGTTTTTAGTGTCAGTAGTTAACAGATGGGATGCGTTAGGCAGTGATGTGATGGAGGCTGACCCCATACACAGTTTAATATGTAGATATGAAAGAGCCCAGAAGGCTCAGGAATCTGTACTTCAGTTGATTGATGGATGAGAGGTGGGACCAAGAAGCCAGAGCTCAACCCCCACCAGCACAACTAGGAGAATACACTTGGTAAACACCTCCCAACATCCATCACACATTTGGTTTAGCTCGACCCCCGCACACGCGGTCCAACCCCTCCATTGCACACGCGGTCCAACCCCTCCATTGCACACGCGGTCCAACCCCTCCATTGCACACGCGGTCCAACCCCTCCATTGCACACGCGGTCCAACCCCTCCATTGCACACGCGGTCCAACCCCTCCATTGCACACGCGGTCCAACCCCTCCATTGCACACGCGGTCCAACCCCTCCATAGCACACGCGGTCCAACCCCTCCATTGCACACGCGGTCCAACCCCTCCATTGCACACGCGGTCCAACCCCTCCATTGCACACGCGGTCCAACCCCTCCATTGCACACGCGGTCCAACCCCTCCATTGCACACGCGGTCCAACCCCTCCATTGCACACGCGGTCCAACCCCTCCATTGCACACGCGGTCCAACCCCTCCATTGCACACGCGGTCCAACCCCTCCATTGCACACGCGGTCCAACCCCTCCATTGCACACGCGGTCCAACCCCTCCATTGCACACGCGGTCCAACCCCTCCATTGCACACGCGGTCCAACCCCTCCATTGCACACGCGGTCCAACCCCTCCATTGCACACGCGGTCCAACCCCTCCATTGCACACGCGGTCCAACCCCTCCATTGCACACGCGGTCCAACCCCTCCATTGCACACGCGGTCCAACCCCTCCATTACACACGCGGTCCAACCCCTCCAGTGCACACGCGGTCCAACCCCTCCAGTGCACACGCGGTCCAACCCCTCCAGTGCACACGCGGTCCAACCCCTCCATTACACACGCGGTCCAACCCCTCCATTACACACGCGGTCCAACCCCTCCATTACACACGCGGTCTAAGTAATTATCAAAAGAAGGCACCAAACCAGTTAGGTTATGAAACACCATCAAATGTGCGGAATAATCAGAGGGCGCTTAATATCACTAAGGATGCCAATACGAGAACATAATTTCATAAAGCAAACGATATCAAAAGTATCTGATTCACCAAAAATTCTATCGAGGGGACAAGCGACCAAGAAGGACGGTCGGAAAGCATGACACACGCTCGTCCTGGAAGTCAGGACATTCAACAAAGATATGCACGACCGTAAGAGTGACAATGCAATTTGGACACTAAGGAGCTGGGCAGCGCTCCATTAAGTGACCGTGAGCTAAGCGCGTATGGCCAATACGCAACCTCGCCAGAGCGGTTTTCCACCGCCGGTTACAGTGGTTGGAGGAAGGCCATGAGGACACACTGCTCTTAAGAGAACGCTGTTTGGTACCAATAACAGACGACCAACAAACCTGCCAACAGGTAAGGATGGCGGAATGAATAACTGGGTAAACGTCGGAATAAGGAACACGTTTACGGGAGATGGGACAAGAGTGGACAGCTTCCCTAGCGGCAGCGTCCGTACGCTCATTTAAATCGACACCCAATATGGCTGGGAACCCAGCAAAACTCAACCGACTTAAATTTACTGGAAATAAGAAACAAACAATGCTGAATCTCGACGACCACTGAATGGACTGGAATAAAGGATCCAAGAGCCATTAGTGCAGTACGAGAGTATACGACAACCACAAAGGAAGAATGACAACGAGAAAGCAGGAGACGAAGGGCAGAGAGAACAGCATAAAGTTCAGCTGTGAAGATACTAGTCTCCGGAGGTAAGCGACACAAAAGTGCGGTCAGGAAAAACAACAGTAGCCTACAACATCCGCCGACTTAGACCCATCGGTGTAGATGAAAACGAAGCGGGAGTGCAAAGAAAAGCGCTCAAGAAAAGGCGTTTCAGAATCGTAGGAGTGGGTAAAAGCTTTAGTGATGTGGGTCAAGGATGTACAAAACGTCGGAAGGGGGACTCCACGGGGGCAAGGAAGGAATAATACGAGGTGAAACATTAAAATATGAACTGAAAGAGAATCCTGTAAGCGAGATAACCGGACAATGAGGGAGGTGGCGAAGAGGAACAGGAACCATAGGAGGGGTAAAAGTTAAAGCACGACAGGCGAGAGGAAGGATGTTGAAAGGACCGCGCAAGATAGCGAAGACAGTAGCTATCACGGCGGTCCTGGACAGACAGGAAGCCAGTGTCAACATATAAACTGAGGACGGGAGTCGAACGAAAGGCACCAGATCTGAGGCGGAACCCAGTATGGTGCAAAGCATCAAGACGGCGAACAGTAGGAGAAGAAGCAGATAGGTAAGCAGGGCAACCTTAATCGAGTTTAGACAACACGAGAGAGGAATGTAAAGCGAGGAGTGCGCACCTATCCGCTCCCCAAGAAGTATGGGACAAAATCTTGAGGGTAAGGGCCATAGAGTAATCAACTCCCAGGTGAGAGAGATGGGGCTACCAAGACAAACGAGTGTCAAAGATTAACCCCAAAATCTTAGCGGAATCCTTGTACAGAAGGGGATGACTATAAAGCCACAAAGAGGGACGAAGAACGACATTCATCCAAGTAAATGTTATAGCACAAGTCAGACGAAGAGAACTTGAAGCCATGATCGGTGGCCCAAGACGATATGGCATCCATCGCACATTAAAGCCGCCGTTGAAGGGGAGGCGAATCACCATCCCGACAGTAAAGGGTAAGATCGTCGACATAGAGAGCGGAGAAAACGCTAGAAGGAAGGGAGGAAAGAAGACCATTGAGGGAGTTCTGAGTAGTGCTCAAAACTCTACCTTTGGGTACACCCTCATATTGCCTAAAAGGGGCCGAGAGAGAGTGGTACCAAGTCTCACTCGAAAGAAGCGACGAGAGGGGAAGGTTTTGAAGAAGAGAGGGAGATTACGACGAAGGCCAAAAGAATGAAGTTGGAACGGAATATGATATCGAATATGACCCAGAAAGACAGACAGACAGAGACCCAGACAGACAGACAGAGAGACCCAGACAGACAGAGACCCAGACAGACACAGACAGAGACCCAGACAGACAGACAGAGACCCAGACAGACAGACAGACAGACCCAGACAGACAGAGACCCAGACAGACACAGACAGACAGACAGACAGACACCCAGACAGACAGACAGAGACCCAGACAGACAGACAGAGACCCAGACAGACAGACAGACAGACCCAGACAGACAGACAGACAGACCCAGACAGACAGACAGCCCCAAGCACACAGACAGGCAGACCCAGCCAGGCAGACCCAGCCAGGCAGACCCAGACAGGCAGACCCAGACAGGCAGACCCAGACAGGCAGACCCAGACAGGCAGACCCAGACAGGCAGACCCAGACAGACCCAGACCCAGACAGGCCCAGACCCAGACAGACCCAGACCCAGACAGACCCAGACCCAGACAGACCCAGACCCAGACAGACCCAGACCCAGACAGACCCAGACCCAGACAGACCCAGACCCAGACAGACAGACAGACCCAAACACAGACAGACAGGCAGACCCAGACAGGCAGACCCAGACAGGCAGACCCAGACAGGCAGACCCAGACAGGCAGACCCAGACAGGCAGACCCAGACAGGCAGACCCAGACAGGCAGGCAGACGCAGACAGGCAGGCAGACGCAGACAGGCAGGCAGACCCAGACAGGCAGACCCAGACAGGCAGACCCAGACAGGCAGACCCAGACAGGCAGACCCAGACAGGCAGACCCAGACAGGCAGGCAGACCCAGACAGGCAGACCCAGACAGGCAGACCCAGACCCACAGACAGACAGACCCAGACAGAGACAGACAGACCCAGAGACAGACCCAGACAGAGACAGACAGACCCAGAGACAGACCCAGACAGAGACAGACAGACCCAGACAGAGACAGACAGACCCAGAGACAGACAGACCCAGAGACAGACCCAGACAGACAGACAGACCCAGAGACAAACCCAGACAGAGACAGACAGACCCAGAGACAAACCCAGACAGAGACAGACAGACCCAGAGACAGACCCAGACAGAGACAGACAGACCCAGAGACAGACCCAGACACAGACCCAGACAGAGACAGACAGACCCAGAGACAGACCCAGACACAGACCCAGAGACAGACAGACCCAGAGACAGACCCAGACAGAGACAGACCCAGACAGAGACAGACCCAGACAGAGACAGACAGACCCAGAGACAGACCCAGACCCAGACAGACAGACCCAGAGACAGACAGACAGACAGACCCAGACAGACCCAGAGACAGACCCAGACAGAGTCAGACAGACCCAGAGACAGACCCAGACACAGACCCAGACAGAGACAGACAGACCCAGAGACAGACCCAGACACAGACCCAGAGACAGACACACCCAGAGACAGACCCAGACAGAGACAGACAGACCCAGAGACAGACCCAGAGACAGACCCAGACAGGCCCAGACAAACCCAGACCCAGACAGACAGACCCAGAGACAGACAGACAGACAGACCCAGACAGACCCAGAGACAGACCCAGACAGAGTCAGACAGACCCAGAGACAGACCCAGACAGACAGACAGACAGACCCAGACAGACCCAGGCAGACCCAGACAGACCCAGACAGAGACAGACCCAGACAGAGACAGACCCAGACAGAGACAGACCCAGACAGAGACAGACCCAGACAGAGACAGACCCAGACAGAGACAGACCCAGACAGACAGACCCAGACAGACAGACCCAGACAGACAGACCCAGACAGACAGACAGACCCAGACAGACAGACAGTCCCAGAGACAGACCCAGAGACAGACCCAGAGACAGACAGACCCAGAAACAGACCCGGACAGACAGACCCGGACAGACAGACCCGGACAGAGACAGACAGGGACAGACAGACCCAGACAGAGACAGACAGACCCAGACAGACAGACCCAGACAGAGACAGACAGACCCAGACAGAGACAGACAGACCCAGACAGAGACAGACAGACCCAGACAGAGACAGACAGACCCAGACAGAGACAAAGACAGAGACAGAGACAGAGACAAAGACAGAGACAGACCCAGACAGACAGACAGACCCAGAGACAGACCCAGACAGACAGACAGACCTAGAGACAGACCCAGACAGAGACAGACAGACCCAGAGACAGACCCAGACAGAGACAGACAGACCCAGAGACAGACCCAGACAGACAGACCCAGACAGACAGACCCAGACAGACAGACCCAGACAGACAGACCCAGACAGACAGACCCAGACAGACAGACCCAGACAGACAGACCCAGACAGACAGACCCAGACAGACAGACCCAGACAGACAGACCCAGACAGACAGACCCAGACAGACAGACCCAGACAGACAGACCCAGACAGACAGACCCAGACAGACAGACAGACCCAGACAGACAGACCCAGACAGACAGACCCAGACAGACAGACCCAGACAGACAGACCCAGACAGACAGACCCAGACAGACAGACCCAGACAGACAGACCCAGACAGACAGACCCAGACAGACAGACCCAGACAGACAGACCCAGACAGACAGACCCAGACAGACAGACCCAGACAGACAGACCCAGACAGACAGACCCAGACAGACAGACCCAGACAGACAGACCCAGACAGACAGACCCAGACAGACAAACCCAGACAGACAGACCCAGACAGACAAACCCAGACAGACAGACCCAGACAGACAGACCCAGACAGACAGACCCAGACAGACAGACCCAGACAGACAGACCCAGACAGACAGACCCAGACAGACAGACCCAGACAGACAGACCCAGACAGACAGACCCAGACAGACCCAGACAGACAGACCCAGACAGACAGACCCAGAGACAGACAGACCCAGAAACAGACCCGGACAGACAGACCCGGACAGACAGACCCGGACAGAGACAGACAGGGACAGACAGACCCGGACAGAGACAGACAGGGACAGACAGACCCAGACAGAGACAGACAGACCCAGACAGACAGACCCAGACAGACAGACCCAGACAGACAGACCCAGACAGACAGACCCAGACAGACAGACCCAGACAGACCCAGACAGACAGACCCAGACAGACAGACAGACCCAGACAGACAGACAGACCCAGAGACAGACCCAGAGACAGACCCAGAGACAGACCCAGAGACAGACCCAGAGACAGACCCAGAGACAGACCCAGAGACAGAAACAGACCCGGACAGACAGACCCGGACAGAGACAGACAGGGACAGACAGACCCAGACAGAGACAGACAGACCCAGACAGACAGACCCAGACAGAGACAGACAGACCCAGACAGAGACAGACAGACCCAGACAGAGACAGACAGACCCAGACAGAGACAAAGACAGAGACAGAGACAGAGACAAAGACAGAGACAGACCCAGACAGAGACAGACAGACCCAGAGACAGACCCAGACAGAGACAGACCCAGAGACAGACAGACAGACCCAGACAGAGACAGACAGACAGAGACAGACAGACAGAGACAGACCCAGACAGACAGACCCAGACAGACAGACCCAGACAGAGACAGACAGACCCAGAAACAGACCCGGACAGACAGACCCGGACAGACAGACCCGGACAGACAGACCCGGACAGACAGACCCGGACAGAGACAGAGACAGACTGACCCAGACAGACAGTCGACAGACTGACCCAGACAGACAGACCCGGACAGAGACACCCGGACAGACAGACCCAGACAGAGACAGACCCAGACAGAGACTGACAGACCCAGACAGAGACAGACAGACCCAGACAGACAGACACAGACAGACCCAGACAGACACAGACAGACCCAGACAGAGACAGACAGACCCAGACAGAGACAGACAGACCCAGACAGAGACAGACAGAGACAGACAGACCCAGACAGACAGACCCAGACAGACCCAGACAGACCCAGACAGACAGACCCAGACAGACAGACAGACCCAGACAGACAGACCGACAGACCCAGACAGACCGACAGACCCAGACAGACAGACCGACAGACCCAGACAGACAGACCGACAGACCCAGACAGACAGACCGACAGACCCAGACAGACAGACCGACAGACCCAGACAGACAGACCGACAGACCCAGACAGACAGACCCAGACAGAGACAGACAGACCCAGACAGACAGAGACAGAGACCCAGACAGACAGAGACAGACAGACCCAGACAGACAGACCCAGACAGACCCAGACAGACCCAGACAGACAGACCCAGACAGACCCAGACAGACCCAGACAGACCCAGACAGACCCAGACAGACAGACCGACAGACCCAGACACAGACCGACAGACCCATACAGACATACAGACCCAGACAGACCGACAGACAGACCCAGACAGACAGACCCAGACAGACAGACCCAGACAGACAGACAGACCCAGACAGACAGACAGACCCAGACAGACAGACAGACCCAGACAGACAGACAGACCCAGACAGACAGACAGACCCAGACAGACAGACCCAGACAGACAGACCCAGACAGACAGACCCAGACAGACCCAGACAGACAGACAGACCCAGACAGACAGACCGATAGACCGACAGAGAGAGACAGACAGATCGACAGAGGCAGACAGACCCAGACAGAGACAGACAGACCCAGACAGAGACAGACAGACCCAGACAGAGAGAGACAGACCCAGACAGACAGACCCGGACAGAAAGAAAGACCCGGACAGAGAGACAGACAGACAGACCCGGACAGAGAGACAGACAGACAGACCCGGACAGAGAGACAGACAGACAGACCCGGACAGAGAGACAGACAGACAGACCCGTACAGACAGACAGACAGACCCGGACAGACAGACAGACCCGGACAGACAGACAGACAGACCCGGACAGACAGACAGACAGACCCGGACAGACAGACAGACAGACAGACCCGGACAGACAGACAGACAGACAGACCCGGACAGACAGACAGACAGACCCGGACAGACAGACAGACAGACCCGGACAGACAGACAGACAGACCCGGACAGACAGACAGACAGACCCGGACAGACCGATAGACAGACCCAGACCGATAGACAGACCCAGACAGACAGACAGACCCAGACAGACAGACCGATAGACCGACAGAGAGAGACAGACAGATCGACAGAGGCAGACAGACCCAGACAGAGACAGACAGACCCAGACAGAGACAGACAGACCCAGACAGAGACAGACAGACCCAGACAGAGACAGACAGACCCAGACAGAGAGAGACAGACCCAGACAGACAGACCCGGACAGAAAGAAAGACCCGGACAGAGAGACAGACAGACAGACCCGTACAGACAGACAGACAGACCCGGACAGACAGACAGACCCGGACAGACAGATAGACAGACCCGGACAGACAGATAGACAGACCCGGACAGACAGACAGACCCGTACAGACAGACAGACAGACCCGTACAGACAGACAGACAGACCCGGACAGACAGACAGACAGACCCGGACAGACAGACAGACCCGGACAGACAGACAGACAGACCCGGACCGATAGACAGACCCAGACCGATAGACAGACCCAGACCGATAGACAGACCCAGACCGATAGATAGACCCAGAAAGACAGACCCAGACAGACAGACCCAGACAGACAGACCCAGACAGACAGACAAAGACAGACAGACCCAGACAGACAGACCCAAACAGACAGACCCAAACAGACAGACCCAAACAGACAGACCCAAACAGACAGACCCAAACAGACAGACCCAAACAGACAGACCCAAACAGACAGACCCAAACAGACAGACCCAAACAGACAGACCCAAACAGACAGACCCAAACAGACAGACCCAAACAGACAGACCCAAACAGACAGACCCAAACAGACAGACCCAGACAGACAGTCAGACCCAGAGACAGACCCAGACAGAGACAGACAGACCCAGAGACAGACAGACCCAGAGACAGACCCAGACAGAGACAGACAGACCCAGACAGACAGACCGACAGACCCAGACAGACCGACAGACCCAGACAGACCGACAGACCCAGACAGACAGACCGACAGACCCAGACAGACAGACCGACAGAGAGAGAGACAGACAGACCGACAGAGAGAGACACAGACCGACCGACAGAGAGAGACACAGACCGACCGACAGAGAGAGACACAGACCGACCGACAGAGAGAGACACAGACCGACCGACAGAGAGAGACAGACAGACCGACAGAGAGAGACAGACAGACCGACAGAGAGAGACAGACAGACCGACAGAGAGAGACAGACAGAAAGACAGACAGAGACAGACAGACCCAGACAGACCGACAGACCCAGACAGACAGACCCAGACAGACAGACCGACAGACCCAGACAGAACGACCGACAGACCCATACAGACAGACCGACAGACCCAGACAGACAGACCGACAGACCCAGACAGACAGACAGACCCAGACAGACCGACAGACAGACCCAGACAGACAGACCCAGACAGACAGACACAGACAGACAGACACAGACAGACAGACACAGACAGACAGACACAGACAGACCCAGACAGACAGACAGACCCAGACAGACAGACAGACCCAGACAGACAGACCCAGACAGACAGACAGACCCAGACAGAGACAGACAGACCCAGACAGACAGACAGACAGACCCAGACAGACAGATCCAGACAGAGACAGACAGACCCAGACAGAGACAGACAGACCCAGACAGAGACAGACAGACCCAGACAGAGACAGACAGACCCAGACAGAGACAGACAGACAGACCCAGACAGAGACAGACAGACAGACCCAGACAGAGACAGACAGACAGACCCAGACAGAGACAGACAGACAGACCCAGACAGAGACAGACAGACAGACCCAGACAGAGACAGACAGACAGACCCAGACAGAGACAGACAGACAGACCCAGACAGAGACAGACAGACCCAGACAGAGACAGACAGACAGACCCAGACAGAGACAGACAGACCCAGACAGAGACAGACAGACCCAGACAGACACAGACAGACCCAGACAGAGACAGACAGACCCAGACAGAGACAGACAGACCCAGACAGAGACAGACAGACCCAGACAGAGACAGACAGACCCAGACAGAGACAGACAGACCCAGACAGAGACAGACAGACCCAGACAGAGACAGACAGACCCAGACAGAGACAGACAGACCCAGACAGAGACAGACAGACCCGGACAGAGACAGACAGACCCGGACAGACAGACAGACAGACACAGACAGACAGACAGACCCGGACAGACAGACAGACAGACAGACCCGGACAGACAGACAGACAGACAGACAGACCCGGACAGACAGACAAACAGACAGACCCGGACAGACAAACAGACAGACCCGGACAGACAAACAGACAGACCCGGACAGACAGACAGACAGACAGACCCGGACAGACAGGCAGACCCGGACAGACAAACAGACAGACCCGGACAGACAAACAGACAGACCCGGACAGACAGACAGACAGACAGACCCGGACAGACAGACAGACAGACCCGGACAGACAGACAGACAGACCCGGACAGACAGACAGACAGACCCGGACAGACAGACAGACAGACCCGGACAGACAGACAGACAGACCCGGACAGACAGACAGACAGACCCGGACCGACAGACAGACAGACCCAGACCGACAGACCCAGACCGACAGACAGACCCAGACCGACAGACAGACCCAGACCGACAGACAGACCCAGACCGACAGACAGACCCAGACCGACAGACAGACCCAGACCGACAGACAGACCCAGACAGACAGACCCAGACAGACTCAGACAGACAGACAGACCCAGAGACAGACCCAGACAGAGACAGACAGACCCAGAGACAGACCCAGACAGAGACAGACAGACCCAGAGACAGACCCAGACAGAGACAGACCCAGACAGAGACAGACCCAGACAGAGACAGACCCAGACAGACAGACAGACCCAGAGACAGACAGACAGACCCAGAGACAGACCCAGACAGAGACAGACAGACCCAGAGACAGACCCAGACAGAGACAGACAGACCCAGAGACAGACAGACCCAGACAGACAGACAGACCCAGACAGAGACAGACAGACCCAGACAGACAGACCCAGACAGACAGACCCAGACAGAGACAGACCCAGAAACAGACCCGGACAGACAGACCCGGACAGACAGACCCGGACAGACAGACCCGGACAGACAGACCCGGACAGACAGACCCGGACAGACAGACCCAAACAGACAGACCCAAACAGACAGACCCAAACAGACAGACCCAAACAGACAGACCCAAACAGACAGACCCAAACAGACAGACCCAAACAGACAGACCCAAACAGACAGACCCAAACAGACAGACCCAAACAGACAGACCCAGACAGACAGTCAGACCCAGAGACAGACCCAGACAGAGACAGACAGACCCAGAGACAGACAGACCCAGAGACAGACCCAGACAGAGACAGACAGACCCAGACAGACAGACCGACAGACCCAGACAGACCGACAGACCCAGACAGACCGACAGACCCAGACAGACAGACCGACAGACCCAGACAGACAGACCGACAGAGAGAGAGACAGACAGACCGACAGAGAGAGACACAGACCGACCGACAGAGAGAGACACAGACCGACCGACAGAGAGAGACACAGACCGACCGACAGAGAGAGACACAGACCGACCGACAGAGATAGACAGACAGACCGACAGAGAGAGACAGACAGACCGACAGAGAGAGACAGACAGACCGACAGAGAGAGACAGACAGAAAGACAGACAGAGACAGACAGACCCAGACAGACCGACAGACCCAGACAGACAGACCCAGACAGACAGACCGACAGACCCAGACAGAACGACCGACAGACCCATACAGACAGACCGACAGACCCAGACAGACAGACCGACAGACCCAGACAGACAGACAGACCCAGACAGACCGACAGACAGACCCAGACAGACAGACCCAGACAGACAGACACAGACAGACAGACACAGACAGACAGACACAGACAGACCCAGACAGACAGACAGACCCAGACAGACAGACAGACCCAGACAGACAGCCCCAGACAGACAGACAGACCCAGACAGAGACAGACAGACCCAGACAGACAGACAGACAGACCCAGACAGACAGATCCAGACAGAGACAGACAGACCCAGACAGAGACAGACAGACCCAGACAGAGACAGACAGACCCAGACAGAGACAGACAGACCCAGACAGAGACAGACAGACCCAGACAGAGACAGACAGACAGACCCAGACAGAGACAGACAGACAGACCCAGACAGAGACAGACAGACAGACCCAGACAGAGACAGACAGACAGACCCAGACAGAGACAGACAGACAGACCCAGACAGAGACAGACAGACAGACCCAGACAGAGACAGACAGACAGACCCAGACAGAGACAGACAGACAGACCCAGACAGAGACAGACAGACCCAGACAGAGACAGACAGACCCAGACAGACACAGACAGACCCAGACAGAGACAGACAGACCCAGACAGAGACAGACAGACCCAGACAGAGACAGACAGACCCAGACAGAGACAGACAGACCCAGACAGAGACAGACAGACCCAGACAGAGACAGACAGACCCAGACAGAGACAGACAGACCCAGACAGAGACAGACAGACCCGGACAGAGACAGACAGACCCGGACAGACAGACAGACAGACCCGGACAGACAGACAGACAGACACAGACAGACAGACAGACCCGGACAGACAGACAGACAGACCCGGACAGACAGACAGACAGACAGACAGACCCGGACAGACAGACAAACAGACAGACCCGGACAGACAAACAGACAGACCCGGACAGACAAACAGACAGACCCGGACAGACAGACAGACAGACCCGGACAGACAGACAGACAGACAGACAGACCCGGACAGACAGGCAGACCCGGACAGACAAACAGACAGACCCGGACAGACAGACAGACAGACCCGGACAGACAGACAGACAGACCCGGACAGACAGACAGACAGACCCGGACAGACAGACAGACAGACCCGGACAGACAGACAGACAGACCCGGACAGACAGACAGACAGACCCGGACAGACAGACAGACAGACCCGGACCGACAGACAGACAGACCCGGACCGACAGACAGACCCAGACCGACAGACAGACCCAGACCGACAGACAGACCCAGACCGACAGACAGACCCAGACCGACAGACAGACCCAGACCGACAGACAGACCCAGACCGACAGACAGACCCAGACAGACAGACCCAGACAGACTCAGACAGACAGACAGACCCAGAGACAGACCCAGACAGAGACAGACAGACCCAGAGACAGACAGACCCAGAGACAGACCCAGACAGAGACAGACAGACCCAGAGACAGACCCAGACAGAGACAGACCCAGACAGAGACAGACCCAGACAGAGACAGACCCAGACAGACAGACAGACCCAGAGACAGACAGACAGACCCAGAGACAGACAGACAGACCCAGAGACAGACAGACAGACCCAGAGACAGACCCAGACAGAGACAGACAGACCCAGAGACAGACCCAGACAGAGACAGACAGACCCAGAGACAGACAGACCCAGACAGACAGACAGACCCAGACAGAGACAGACAGACCCAGACAGACAGACCCAGACAGACAGACCCAGACAGACAGACCCAGACAGAGACAGACCCAGAAACAGACCCGGACAGACGGACCCGGACAGACAGACCCGGACAGACAGACCCGGACAGACAGACCCGGACAGACAGACCCGGACAGACAGACCCAGACCGAGACAGACAGACCCAGACAGACAGACAGACAGACCCGGACAGACAGACAGACCCGGACAGACAGACAGACAGACCCGGACAGACAGACAAACAGACAGACCCGGACAGACAGACAGACAGACAGACAGACCCGGACAGACAGACAGACAGACCCGGACAGACAGACAGACCCGGACAGACAGACAGACAGACCCGGACAGACAGACAGACAGACAGACAGACAGACCCGGACAGACAGACAGACAGACAGACAGACCCGGACAGACAGACAGACAGACCCGGACAGACAGACAGACCCGGACAGACAGACAGACCCGGGACAGACAGACCCGGACAGACAGACAGACCCGGACAGACAGACAGACAGACAGACCCGGACAGACAGACAGACAGACAGACCCGGACAGACAGACAGACAGACCCGGACAGACAGACAGACAGACCCGGACAGACAGACAAACAGACAGACCCGGACAGACAGACAAACAGACAGACAGACCCGGACAGACAGACAAACAGACAGACAGACCCGGACAGACAGACAGACCCGGACAGACAGACAGACAGACCCGGACAGACAGACAGACAGACAGACAGACAGACCCGGACAGACAGACAGACCCGGACAGACAGACAGACCCGGACAGACAGACAGACCCGGGACAGACAGACCCGGACAGACAGACAGACAGACCCGGACAGACAGACAGACAGACAGACCCGGACAGACAGACAGACAGACAGACCCGGACAGACAGACAGACAGACAGACCCGGACAGACAGACAGACAGACCCGGACAGACAGACAGACAGACCCGGACAGACAGACAGACAGACCCGGACAGACAGACAGACTCGGGCAGACAGACAGACAGACTCGGGCAGACAGACAGACAGACCCGGGCAGACAGACAGACAGACCCGGACAGACAGACAGACAGACCCGGACAGACAGACAGACAGACCCGGACAGACCGACAGACAGACCCAGACAGACAGACACAGACCCAGACCGACAGACAGACCCAGACCGACAGACAGACCCAGACCGACAGACAGACCCAGACCGACAGACAGACCCAGACCGACAGACAGACCCAGACCGACAGACAGACCCAGACCGACAGACAGACCCAGACCGACAGACAGACCCAGACCGACAGACAGACCCAGACCGACAGACAGACCCAGACCGACAGACAGACCCAGACCGACAGACAGACCCAGACCGACAGACAGACCCAGACCGACAGACAGACCCAGACCGACAGACAGACCCAGACCGACAGACAGACCCAGACCGACAGACAGACCCAGACCGACAGACAGACCCAGACCGACAGACCCAGACAGACCCAGACAGACAGACCCAGACAGACAGACTCAGACAGACAGACAGACAGACCCAGAGACAGACCCAGACAGAGAGAGACAGACCCAGAGACAGACCCAGACAGAGACAGACAGACCCAGAGACAGACCCAGACAGAGACAGACAGACCCAGAGACAGACCCAGACAGAGACAGACAGACCCAGAGACAGACAGACAGACCCAGAGACAGACCCAGACAGAGACAGACAGACCCAGAGACAGACAGACAGACCCAGACAGACAGACCCAGACAGAGACAGACCCAGAAACAGACCCGGACAGACAGACCCGGACAGACCCAGACAGAGACAGACAGACTGACCCAGACAGAAAGACCCGGACAGACAGACCCGGACAGAGACACCCGGACAGACAGACCCAGAGACAGACAGACCCAGACAGAGACAAAGACCCAGACAGTCAGACCCAGACAGACAGACCCAGACAGAGACAGACAGACCCAGACAGAGACAGACAGACCCAGACAGAGACAGACAGAGACAGACAGACCCAGACAGAGACAGACAGACCCAGACAGACCCAGACAGACCCAGACAGACCGACAGACCCAGACAGACAGACCGACAGACCCAGACAGACCGACAGACCCAGACAGACAGACCGACAGAGAGAGACAGACAGACCGACAGAGAGAGACAGACAGACCCAGACAGAGACAGACAGACCCAGACAGACCCAGAGACCCAGACAGACCCAGACAGACCGACAGACCCAGACAGACCCAGACAGACCGACAGACCCAGACAGACAGACCGACAGACCCAGACAGACCGACAGACCCAGACAGACCGACAGAGAGAGACAGACAGACCGACAGAGAGAGACAGACAGACCGACAGAGAGAGACAGACAGACCGACAGAGAGAGACAGACAGACCGACAGAGACAGACAGACCCAGACAGAGACAGACAGACCCAGACAGAGACAGACAGACAGACCCAGACAGAGACAGACAGACAGAGACAGAGACAGACAGACCCAGACAGACCCAGACAGACCGACAGACCCATACAGACAGACCGACAGACCCAGACAGACAGACCGACAGACCCATACAGACAGACCGACAGACCCAGACAGACAGACCGACAGACCCAGACAGACAGACCGACAGACCCAGACAGACAGACCGACAGACCCAGACAGACAGACCGACAGACCCAGACAGACAGACCGACAGACCCAGACAGACAGACCGACAGACCCAGATAGACCGACAGACAGACTCAGACAGACAGACCCAGACAGACAGACCCAGACAGACAGACCCAGACAGACAGACAGACCCAGACAGACACAGACCCAGACAGACAGATAGACCGACAGACCGACAGAGAGAGACAGACCGACAGACCCAGAGAGAGACAGACCGACAGACCCAGACAGAGACAGACCGACAGACCCAGACAGAGACAGACCGACAGACCCAGACAGACAGACCGACAGACCCAGACAGACAGACCGACAGACCCAGACAGACCAACAGACCCAGACAGAGACAGACAGACAGACCCAGACAGACAGACCCAGACAGACCCAGACAGAGACAGACAGACCCAGACAGACAGACCCAGACAGACAGACCCAGACCCCGACAGACCCAGACCCCGACAGACCCAGACCCAGACCCCGACAGACCCAGACCCAGACAGACCCAGACCCCGACAGACCCAGACCCCGACAGACCCAGACCCCGACAGACCCAGACCCCGACAGACCCAGACCCCGACAGACCCAGACCCCGACAGACCCAGACCCCGACAGACCCAGACCCCGACAGACCCAGACCCCGACAGACAGGTGGTGGGAAAGACGAGGGGACAGGGAAGGGGGTAATGGTGTGGAGGACGAGGGGAGGGGGGGGGGGAAGTAGGGATGGTGGGAACGAGGGGACGGGGGAATGGAGAATTTGGGGAATGACATGGTGACAGGGGAGGGGGAATGGTGGTGGGGAGGGGGAATGGTGGTGGGGTGGGGGAATGTTGGGGAGGACGAGAAGACAGAGGAAAGGTAGCTGTGGCTCAGCAACGCACATGCGTTGCTGAGCCACAGCAACGCATGGCCGGGTACAGCTAGTCTATATAAATAAAAATGGAAATGTTCATTTGTGCATAACCGCTAATCTCCTAAAGTTCCTCACCGATTGCTTTGAAATTTTCATACAATGTTTCAGTCGCATCCAAGAAGGTTTTTATATTCATACTATATAGATGTCACGTTTGTGACGTTAAAAAACATGCTTTCTCTGAAAACTGTGCTTTTCATGTGTTTTTCATGTAAGGAAATCTTCGAAACCTCTTTACCGATTGCTTTGAAATTTTGCCAACATTGCATTCGAATAGGGGAATCTTTTTATATACCTACTATATAGATGCCACCCGTGACAGGTAAAACCATGCGTTTAAAAAATAAAACAGTACCATCTGTTGCATGTAAGAGCAACAGACATGCTATACAAAATATGTTACAAATTCTATTTCAATGTTTCTGATTGCATTGATAAATTGAATTTTCATATTGATTTATTTTCATTTTTATTTAATTACTAGCTGTACCCGCCATGCGTGGCTATGGCTCACTCTGGTTAAATGGGAAAGAAAGAAAAGATAAAGAATACGTTACTAATATGTTTAATTTCACAATGCTTCTGGGTATACAATATTTTGTTGTTGTTCCACTCTGTGGAGATATAGAAATTGTCTGGTTTTCCGACTCTAGAACACGCAACATATAATTGTCCATGTGGTAAGTAAACCGTTTTTAGATATAAACTGAACAATTCTAAAGATCGACCCTGAGCTTTGTTGATGGTGATTGCAAATGCCAATCGAATCGGAAATTACAATCTCTTAAAATGAAATGGCATATCTGTTGGAATTAAAGGAATGCGAGGAATGAGGACATCATCATCTTTGAAAAGTCTTGCTGACCAGACCACACACAAGAAGGTGAAGGGACGACGACGTTTCGGTCCGTCCTGGACCATTCACAAGCCTTTGAAAGGTCTTGTCAAGATTGTTGCTTCTACGACGTCGCTGATTAATTTTTTTTACTGCAAGACACGTGGTGTTGCAAAGTTTTGGCTGGTTGATATTTCGCAACATGATAATTGGCACGTCGATTTTCAATTGCCGTACGTGTGATGGTATCCCTGGCAGATTAAGTAAATTAAACAATTCTATTGAATAATGAACCGCTTCATCTGCTTCCACAACAGTGTCGGACTTATATGTGACTACCTCGCTATGGATGTTAGACTAAATAATATTGTTAAGGTCCAAGACGTCTTTGTTCTTGGCTGCAATAGCAGCTCGTTCACTCAGTCAAACGTGATTCTTATAATTGGGTTGAACATTGGGAAATACTTTTCAATCGATTTTTCTTTTGACTTCACAGAATTGCAGAAGTTGAGGCAATGAAATTCGTCCTGAGGTCAGATTAACTGGCACGTTTCCGTTCCCAATTTCCAGCAATTGATGTGAGACTGTCTCAGCTGATGGATCGTTTTGCAGCTGAACACGTACATGTGTAGTTAATTTTAACGTCTTTATGTGACGCCACAAAGAAGAGTATTTCAGGAAAGCATTTATTTCTTCCGCTGGTGTTGATCGAGGAATTACAGACAATATTTGCCTGAAATCTCCTGCAAGCAATATTAATGCGTTTCTAAATGGTCTGATGTTTCCACACAAATCTTGCAATGATCGATCAAGAGCCTCGAGAGATTTTTTGTGAGCCATTGTGCATTCATCCCACAAAATACGTTTGCATTTCTGCAATACGTTTCCCAAGCTGGATGCTTTGGAAATGTTGCACGTGGGGTTTCAGTGAATTGCATGTTCATTGGCAATTTCAAACCGAATGAGCAGTTCTTCCACCTGGTAGCAATGTCGCAGCTATTCTGAACGACTCAAGAGCTAAGGTTATGCCATTTTGGGGTCGAAATGCTGCCAGAATCAATCTAATTAGGAAGGTTTTACCAATTCCTCCTGGCGTATCAAAGAAGATTTCTTCAAACCCATTATTCACAGTGAATTATTTGATTGTGAATGCCTTTTCGCTCAAGCGTTAGCTTAGGAATATTTGATTGCACATACACTAACAGATCACCCGTTTTAATTTTGTTCACGACGTAATTCTACATCGAACGAAGCAGCAGCAGCTCTATTCGCTGATGGAATTTCCAACTGATTGATAACTTTCTTCACGATTTCTAAGCAAAAATCTTATATCATTATCAACGCTTCGTTGTATATTTTTGCTTTGGAATCCATGTGCATATATGAATTTTCCTTCGTATTCGACGGATAATATTTTCAGCCATGTGCGATTTATATTTCTCCCAAACCTCTGTTGGAGATGAAGGAGAGCCGGTGGTTAATATGATTGCAAACAATGCACGAATTTGATTAGGATGTGACATTTTGGACGCATATTTATGCATACATCCCGGTGTCGGTCGTTCGCCAATAAATTCAAAACTTGACATGCAATACGGTTAATGGCATGTGTTACGCCATTGACAAATTTAAATTGCTGTTAAGACGTTGGACCGGGCACATTTACCAACAGGATGCGAAGAAAGAAGCATTCATTCTGATTGGAATGCACGGTGTACAGTCTGCCTATTGTAATTTGTTTGAATATGCCAGGTTGTCCGCCGACTAGCTCTCCTCGTTTGCGTCGTTCAAATGATTTTCTACTGGCATTCCATGTGCAATATGTAAGCACTTCCGAATACAGCAATGTTTTCGCAAATGCGTCATTTTTCACAACGTGAAGAAAGCAGTTAACGTTGTAGCCGATGGATTCATTGATGTTTGTTGCACATTTGCATCTGTGAAATAAACGCGTTGACGAGTTTCTTGTTTTCAAAACAAAAAATACTAACGAAATACTTCAATTCAAACAAATCAATCGACAACTCAATTTCACCTCCAACTGCACTGATGCACTGAAAAATAAATAGAACAGTTAAAAAATGAAATGAAAAGATAAAAATATACCCACAAAATGAACGGTATGGTAAACAAAGCGCAATTCCAATGCAATGTCACAAAATAATTAAATCAAAATGAAAAAATCTATGAAAATTCATTTTATCAATTCAATCGGAAACATTGAAATGGAATCTTAACATTTTGTATTGCTCTGACGTGCAACAGATGGCGCCGTTTAAAATTTTTGTTTACCTTCATAGGTGTGGCATCTAAACTGCAGGTGTATAAAATCATGAATGTATTCAAATGGAACGTTGTACCAAAATTTCAAAGCAATTGGTGAAGAACTTTAGGAGATTATAGTGTGTGTTGCTCTTACGTCCTGCAGATGAGGCTGTTTTTCAAAAAAAAACAAAAAAAAAAAATTCTTCCTGCCACCGGTGAGGCATGTCTATAGTAGGTATATAAAACACTCGCCTATTCGAATGCAACGTTAAGTAAAAATTTCAAAGCAATCGATAAAGAGGTTTCGAAGATTTTTCCTCACATGAAAAAGAGTTTTTCATAATAGCATATTTTTTTCCCCGTCACAGACGTCACATCTATATAGTATGTATATAAAAACCCGCTCGCATGCGAATGGAACGTGTGAAAATTTCAAAGCAATCGGTAAAGAACTTTCGATGATTAGCGATTTTGAAAAAACTAACATTTCCATTTTTATTTATAGATTTTGAGTGAATTGCGTTGGAATAGAGCTGTGTTTACCATACCGTTCATTTCGTGAGTAGTTTATTTTTTTTATTTTTTCATATTTATATTTTTTTTTCCTGTTTTTCTTATATTTCAGTAATGGGAACATCAGATCACTTTATGTTCCCAATTTTCTGATGGGAACATCAGGCCATTTGGGAAAGCATCGGACGAGGGAGTGGGGAATGGTGGGGATGACGAAGGGGGCGGAAATGAGAGAGGTTGTGGAGGAAAAAGGGACAGGGAAGTGGGACATGGTAGAAATGAAGAGGGGTTGGTGGAGAGGACGAGGGGACGGTGGAGTAGGGAATGGGTGGTAGGCCGAGAAGACGGGTGAGGGGGGAAATGGTGGTGAGGACTGGGGGACAGGGAAGATTGTTATGGCTCAGCAACGCACATTCGCTGCTGAGCCACAGCAACGCGTGGCCGGGTACAGCTAGTCTATATAAATAAAAATAGAAATGTTCGTTTGTTCAAAATCGCTAATCTCCTAAAGTTCTTCACCGATTGCTTTGAAACTTTCACACAATGTTTCATTCGCATCAGAGTGGGTTTTTATATACATATTTTATTGATGTCATGTCTGTGACGGAAAAAACATGCCTTTTTTGGAAAACTGTTTTTCATGTGAGAGAAATCTTTGAAACCTCTTTACCGAATGCTTTGAAATTTTGACAACGTTGCATTTGAATAGGCTCATGTTTTTATATACTTGCTATATACATGCCTCACCTGTGACGGGAAAAAACATGCTTTTCTTTTATAAATAGCGCCATCTGTTGGACGTAAGAGCAACACACGCTGTTATCTCCCAAAGTTCTTCACTGATTGCTTTGAAATTCTGACATAACGTTGCATTCGGATATGCACGTGTTTTTATATGCCTACTATATTAATGCCATAGCTGTGACAGGTAAAAACATAATTTAAAGAAAAAACAGTGCCCTATGTTGAACATAATAGCAACACACACGTTATACTAAATATGTTATGATTTCCACTTCAATGTTTCCGATTGCATTAATAAATTTAATTTTCATAGATTGATATATTTTAATTTTGATTTAATTATTTTGTGTGACATTGTGTTGGAATTGAGATGTTTTTACTACACGATTCATTTCGAAAGTATAGATGCTTTTGCATGCCACACATGCAAAAGGTAAAAAAATTCTTCTTTAAGAAACAGCGTCATATATTGCACGTAAGAGCCACACACACTAATATGTATGTTACAGAGTCCATTTCAATCTTTTTGACCGCATTGACAAAATAAATTTTCATATATTTCGAATTATATTCATTATGATATAACTATTTTGTGTGATATTGCATTGAAATTTAGCCATGTTGTTTACCATAACGTTAATTTCGTGAGTATAAGTAGAGATGCCACACACTTGTGACAGTAAAAACATGTATTTGTGAAAAACAGCACCATCTGTTGCATGTAAGAACAACTCACGCTATACTATGTATAGCGAGGGTGTGTGTGTGTGTCTTGTGTACTATATATCAGTAGTACTGTTGAGCTAGGTTGATCCTGCCAGTAGTCATATGCTTGTCTCAAAGATTAAGCCATGCATGTAGCCATGCATTGATTCCATTTCAATGTTTCCGATTTCATTGTTAAATAATTAGAATTTTCATAGATTTCGAATTATTTTCATTTTGAATTAATTATTTTGTGACAATGCGTTGGAATTGAGCTTTGTTGTTTACCATACCGTTCATCGTGAGTATAGTTTATTTTTGTATTCATTTTTTTCATTTCGTTTTTTAATAGTTTTTCTTATATTTCAGAGATGGAACATCAGATCATTTGATGTTCCCAATTTTCTAATGGGAACATCAGATCATTTTGGAATTCAATGGACGTGGGAATGGGGAATGGTGGGGAATGGTGGGGAAGGACGAGGGAAAGGACTGGGGAATGGTACCGAGAACGACGGGACAAGGAAGGGGGTAATGGTGGGAAGGATGAGGGGACGGGGGAGTTGGGGATGGAGGGGACGGGGGAGTTGGGGATGGAGGTGACGGGGGAGTTGGGGATGGTGGGGACGAGAGGACAGGGGAATGGAGAATGATGGGAAGGACAAGGAGACAGGAGAGTGGGGGATGGTGCAGAGGACGAGGGACAGGGAAGAGGGGAATGAAAGGGAGGCCGGAGGGATGGGGGAGTGGGAGATGGAGGAGAGTATGAGGGGATGGCGGAGTGGGGAATGGTTAGAAAGGACGACGGGACGGTGTAGTGGGGGATGGTAGGGAGGATGCAGGGATGAGGGTGGGAGGAAATGGTGGGGAGGACGAGGGGACGGGGGAATGGAGAATGGTTGGGATGACGAGGGGACAGGGGAGGGGGAATGGTAGTGAGGACTGGGAGACAAGGGGAAGGTTGCTCTGGCTCAGCAACGCACATGCGTTGCTGAGCCACAGCAACGCATGGCCGGGAGTAGTATAAAGTACGCCAAGTACCGGCCGTTTTTTTTTTTTTTCCGGGGCCGGTCTACGCAACCCCGGTTTCACGAACTTTTTTCCGGGCCCGGTCTACGCAACCCCGGTTTCACAAACTTTTTTCAGGGGCCGGTCTACGCACCCTGGGTTTTCTCAAATTTTTTCTACAAGTCGCTCTATGGCCTCTGCCATTTAGCTGAAGGGGATTAAAAGGCCGGTCCCTGGCGTACCCAAATTTCGTTACCCCAGTGGCCCATGCACAGGCATAGCCAATGGGCAATGACATCATCTGCCAGCCAGACTTCAATTTGCCTGGGGGTGGGATTAAAAAGGCTGGCTCCTGGCGTACCCAAATTCTGTTACCCCGGTGACCCTGCACAGACATTGCTAATGGTCAATGACGTCACCCCGTCTTCATCTTCCCTGTATAAGTCCGTTTTCTGTTATAGTGTAATTATTCCCATTTTCAATATTTATAGCAAAGGGTGATTCAAATGCTGCCTTCTGTCAAGCCTATAGTGCAATGGCGTTAATCATTATAAGCTCGTTTTTTCTCAATAAGGTATTGCCGTACTGTTTCCCATTGTCTAAGATCATTTTATAGCTAAGATTACATAATAATAACATAAGAAATGAGTTCAAACCCTGTTACAGAACCAGTATTTACCCAGGTCTCTTTCCTAAATCTAAAACTTATTCCAATTTATGTCCATTGTTTCATGTTTTGTCTAGTGTTGATAATTTTAATAGTCTATTAATATTCCCCCTTTATCATGTCCATTCATTCGCAGCTCTATCATGTCACATTTTTCTTTGCCTTTCTTGAGAATGTAATTTAAGCTTTATCAATCTTTCTTCAGAGATTGCTTATTGAGCATAGGGCAAAATAAAAATGAAAACTTACTATCTTTCATTTGTATGAAAACATTCCCCTGCCAGGCGTGGTGACTTGAATGCGATTTCAGTACTAATCCAATATTACTGCATAAACGCATAAATATATATAAGCGCATCTCACATTCGCTCAAAACATACCTCCCACACCTTACTGTAGCATATAACAGATCAAAAATACTCATTCAGTAAAAGCAAGGCCTTCTGCAGTTACCTGCATTTCTGACGCCATCATCCCTAATGTGGCGCGAGACATCAACCGGCTAAATACGGATCCCAGGAGGTTCACACATAAGTGTGAACTCTTAATCTGGCTTAATACCTCAACTGTACTCTGTGCTTCATCAGAGTTGATATTCAGCTACAATAGCTCGTATTTTCGCTCATTGCTTATATTTTCTGTTATTCGTAAACCCGATCAAACCATTCTAACCTAACTTATTATATATAGCAAACAAATACATTCTACAGACCAGTTATTGTTGTTGTTTAGTGACATCGTGAAAAGCGACCTCAGGTATAGTGATAAGGTATTGCTGGCCATTAGCACATAGGTGTGAAGGTATTACAGCACCTGACTGGTCAACTATGTATGACGTCACCAGACAACCAATGCGACCTTTGGCGTCCTACTGGCATGTGTATTTGATATTATTCAAAAATGACTAGACTAACCATCCCCACCTAACCTAATCAGAGGTATAAAAATATACATTTTAATTATCCACAACTGTAATCATTATTCGGTGATAAGTGCAAAAGTATAACAGCAACCCAAATGTCATACCGCAATTTTTTGTAGAATCGTACATTTGGCAGCAATATAGGTGAGCTGAACATAAGAATAGTTAACTGCAGAAGTCCTATTGGCCCATACGTGGCTCCTATATATCTCCACCCAATCTCATTCATATTCATGTCCACCCTATGCTTAAAACAACCAAGGGATCCACTTAAGGTATTAGTTTACAATAATAGTTTTAATAAATAGCTGTCATTCTAGTTTTATACACAACAGCAATTATGAAACCCTATAGCTAGATATCGTACTGTAATCCACAAGTAGCTACCACACATCTGGCAGCACAGCGGATTATTAGCTGTGTTGATAGGCTAGTCAACTGTCCTCACATCCATCAAATAGCTATCCAAATGTCGCACCTCAATTCATCCATCTAGCAACTTAACTGGATGCTAGTCACTATATTCATAGCCTAATCATTTCTACACCTCAAAAATAAAAAATCCTAGTTTCTAAACCAACACTAGCAAATACATGCATGCATACCTACACATACTCCACAACCCATACATTCAAAGAGATTAGCCTAATTTTTTGCCACCATTTCCCCCATTAATCAGATGTGATTTATGCCATACACAGAAAATACAGCAGTTACACGCCAAATATGCCATTTATGCACAAAATATATTACACTCAAAAATATACCATCACACAAAAATATGACATTTACATACAAAATATGTCAGTTGCACACAAAAATATACCATTTACACAATACTGCATGTACACTCAGAGTATTACATTTACACAAAGTATAGTATTTGCACAAATATATCAAAATGCTTATGCATTTAGACAATCAAAAATGCGCTTTCACTAAAATTCCACATACATAATTTTCACAAAATACTCATACATTGTCTCAAACCAAATACGCTTACACCATTAAGGCCTATTTTTTCAGATTACAGTACTTACACAAAATACACAATTTGCACACAAAAATACAGTTGCACCAGTTCCACTTCAACAAATTAAAAACACAACTTGCATAAATGCACTATTAGCACAAAAATTATTATTATAAAACATGGACAATTATTACACAATTTGTGTAATTATTGTACATCTTTGCACAATTAATACAAGAAAACGTGCTATATAATTGCTCGACTTGCGCAATGACAATCAATACACAAAGGTATAAATAAACAATTCGTCCATATGCAATTACACAACATGCGCAATTAATACACAACTTTCACATATATTACACATTTTTCATAATTATTACACAACTTGCACAAATACATATCTAGCACAAATACATACAATACATAACTATCCCAAATATGAAAATACACAACTAGCATAAATACACGATTTACACAAATACAATTGCGACATTTACACAACTTGCTCAAAAATATTATCAATACACAACTGAACAATACATAACTAGCGCATATTCATTAAATACACAACTAGAAAATTTCCACAAATACATATACAATTTATACATACGACTTGCACAAAACAATACACAATTTATAGAAATATAATCAATGCATAATTGCAATAATCATACAACTTATGCAAAATACATAATCTGCACAATTAATACACAAGTATATTAATTGTGCAATATATGTACAAATACAAACACAGCCAACTGGGTTAAACAATGCACAATTTGCATGATATTTTTCTAAGTATATTTAGAACATTAATTATAATATGCCGAGTTTAACCAACTCCCCAAAAGTCAGAATTTCACATATAAAAAGGTACATATGACTTCCAATGAGCTCAATATAAGTCACATTCATTTTCCATTAATATTTCAACATTATTATTGCTAAACTATTCATCTAACATATGTCCATTGTTTTTAATATCTTATTAATACCTTCCTTGTCACATCCTCTCCAATCAGGCCGCCCATATATATTTATGAAAACCATCTAACAGACTTATTTGTTATAGCCTTAGTTATGTTAGGGCAGGTAGGGTTAGGCGACGTCAATATTTTCTATGATAATTTTAAGCAAATTTGCTATATCTTATCAAAAATGCATCCTATTAAAACCTAAATTCATCTAAATCTATAAAAAAAATATACTTATACTACACAAATTTGAATAAATTTAACCTAGCAAAAGCTAAACTAACTAAATATGAGCATCCCATATCCTCACATACAAGCCTATGTCACCTCTGTCCATACATTACATGAGTTGGCCATATAGCTCGAACCCCAAATAGGAAAATTTACACTTTCATAAACATGCTAGTTCATGACCCCTAAGATATTATATATATGTGCTTCCCTACACGACCTCATCTAACCTGACCTAGCATATCCAAACCTAGATTTGGCTAAAGTCGGCGAAATTTAAGCTATCCCACATACATTCGACCTAATTTAAGACAATTCCCACCAAATTTCCCCAAATGTTGTGTATCAACACTGCCAAAGCCCATTTTTTCCTACATTTTCTCCTATTCCATCCTACCCTATGCAATCTTACCTAACCTAACCTAGCATATCCAAACCTTGATTTGGCTAAAGTCGGTGAAATTTAAGCTATCCCACATAAATTCGACCTAATTTAAGACAATTCCCACCAAATATCCCCAAATGTTGTGCACTGCCAAAGCCCATTGTTACCTACATTTTCTCCTATTCCATTTTACCCTATGCAACCTTACCTAACCTAACCTAGCATATCCAAACCTAGATTTGGTTAAAGTCGATGAAATTTAAGCTATTCCCACCTAAATTTGACCTAATTTAAGATAATTCCCGCCAAATATATCCAAATGTTTTGTATCATAGCATTGCCAAAGCCCATTTTTTTACCTACATTTTCTCCTATTCCATCCTACCCTACGCAACCTTACCTAACCTATCCTAGCATATTCAAACCTAGATTTGGTTAAAGTTGGCGAAATTTAAGTTATCCCATATAAATTTGACCTAATTTAAGACAATTTCCACCAAATATACCCAAAAATGTTTTGGAACATAGCACGGCCAAAGTTCATTTTAGCTGAGTTTTCACCTATTCCAACTTGCCCTAGACAACCCTACCCGGTCTCTCCTGGCATATCCAAAGTCAAATTTGATTATAGTTGGCAAAATTTATGCCTTTCCCACCTAAAATTAACCTAATTTAAGCCAATTTCCACCGAATATACCCAAAAGTTATGTATCTTAGCACAGCCAAAGTTCATTTCACCAAAGTTTTCACCTATTCCATCTTACCTTACGCAGCCTTACCTAACCTGACCTAGCATATCCCAAGCAAGATTTGATTAGAGTTCGTGAAATTTATGCTTACTCACCTAAATTCAACCTAATTTAAGACAATTTCTACCCAATATACCCAAAATGTTTTGTTACATAGCTCAGCTAAAGACCATTTTAGCCAAGTTTTCACATTCCAACCTACCCTACATAGCCTTACCTATCCCTGACCTAGCAGATTTGATTAAAGTTGGGGAAATTTAAGCTATCGCCACCAAATTGTAAACAATTTCCACCAAATATGCCTAAATGTTGTGTATCATAGCACAGCCAAAACCTATTTTATCCACATTTTCACCCATTCCATCTAAACCTGGACCTAACCTCTGATACGACATATACTCAGAGAAGTGATGATCTTTGGATATGAACCTAAATGCCCGTGCCTAACCTGCAAGAGTCTTGGAGTTTTGTTGAATATTTTATCTATTTTTCTTCGAAACTGAAGTTTTGGATATGAACCTATCCGCACTATGCCTAACCTGCTAGGTTCTTTGTTGAACATTGTAACCATATTCATAGAAAAGTGATGTTTTGGATATGGACCTAACAGCCCCTCTCCTTTAAGACTTGGAACTGTGTTCAATATTCTAGATTTAGTGTTGGGTATGTGTTTTGTTTTTACACATCAACCCAACTGTCCAGGACCTAACCTCCCTTCATCTAACTTCAAATGTATCGTAAATATGGAAGTAACGTGTTGTTTGTGCATCAACCCAACCGTCCTTGACCTAACCTCCATTTATCAAACTTCAAATTTATCATAAATATGGGAGAACCGTGTTATTTGTGCATCAACCCAGCCGTCCTGGGCCTAACCTCCCTTTAACTTCAAATTTATTGTATTTATGGGAAGAAGGTGTTGTTTATGCATCAACCCAACCTCCCTGGACCTAACCTCTGATACACGATTCTTGGTTCAATATTGCATCATACTCGTACCATATTTTTTTCACATAATTCAACCATCCTCAACCTAACCTCTATTACCTGGGGAGAGGGAGGTTAATGGAAAATATGCTAATAATGGGAATTTTCTCTACATCAGTTCAACTTAACCATCCTTAACCTAACCTTAGTTAGAAAGGGATATAACTCACCAAAACTATTACCATTTACCCAATTTTCCTTATCCTAACCTACAACTAGAGGGTTTAGACCCCCCTTTACCTCGAAATTATACTACATATTTAAGGTAGGAATATATTTTCACATATAAACCCAACATTCCCTAATTTAACCTTATACTATAATTTCGAGGTAAAGGGGGGTTTAAACCCTCTAGTTGTAGGTTAGGATAAGGAAAATTGGGTAAATGGTAATAGTTTTGGTGAGTTATATCCCTTTCTAACTAAGGTTAGGTTAAGGATGGTTAAGTTGAACTGATGTAGAGAAAATTCCCATTATTATCATATTTTCCATTAACCTCCCTCTCCCCAGGTAATAGAGGTTAGGTTGAGGATGGTTGAATTATGTGAAAAAAATATGGTACGAGTATGATGCAATATTGAACCAAGAATCGTGTATCAGAGGTTAGGTCCAGGGAGGTTGGGTTGATGCATAAACAACACCTTCTTCCCATAAATACAATAAATTTGAGGTTAGATAAAGGGAGGTTAGGCCCAGGACGGCTGGGTTGATGCACAAATAACACGGTCCTCCCATATTTATGATAAATTTGAAGTTTGATAAATGGAGGTTAGGTCAAGGACGGTTGGGTTGATGCACAAACAACGTTACTTCCATATTTACGATACATTTAAAGTTAGATGAAGGGAGGTTAGGTCCAGGACAGTTGGGTTGATGTGTAAAAACAAAACACATACCCAACACTAAATCTAGAATATTGAACACAGTTCCAAGTTTTAAAGGAGAGGGGCGGTTAGGTCCATATCCAAAACATCACTTTTCTATGAATATGGTTACAATGTTCAACAAAGAACCTAGCAGGTTAGGCACAGTGCGGATAGGTTCATATCCAAAACTTCAGTTTCGAAGAAAAATAGATAAAATATTCAACAAAACTCCAAGACTCTTGCAGGTTAGGCACGGGCATTTAGGTTCATATCCAAAAATCATCACTTCTCTGAGTATATGTCGTATCAGAGGTTAGGTCCAGGTTTAGATGGAATGGGTGAAAATGTGGATAAAGAGGCCATGGTGCCCGAAAATCCGATGAAAAATGGAATATTTACGAAAAATTACGAAAAATACTACAACGTTCTGGCAACACTGTGGTCCAAACCGTTTAATGATATCTTGAAAAATAACGTAATTAGAGTCAAATTTCCCGCTGCAACTTTCGTGAATCTGGTCCTCGCGCCGTGAGCGCCGCGGGGTATTGTATCTTACATTGTAGATGTCTTATTTTTCGTAATAGCGTTGAAAATAACATGTTATGCATAATATGAATATAATTTCACACATAGGGCAACAGTATCGTCTGACAGAGAGGGTGGTGCCGTCAGTGACTGCGTGTGTCTCATGGAGAGAGGATGTGTGCTGACGCGCTCACACAATATCTCCCAGAACATGCTATTTTTGCTATTTGTACTGCAATATGACTTACCAAACGAACAAGAGAAAAGCATTGACAGCTAGATGCATGCGAGCTCTCCATACGAGCTGGCCGCAATGCGTAAATCACCACTCACGAGTGACCGCAGGTAGAGTAACTTGTCGCGCGCGCTACGCAACTCCAACTTTTACAACTAGATCTGCTTTCACAGCCTTTATTTATTATTCAATTTACATGAAACTTGCACATTATATGTAGAGTTTATGCCTCTACAAACTCAAGTGGATTTTCTTATCTACGTAGATTTATTGATTTTATAAATAATGATACACTTCATTTTGTTGCATACGTTTTTGGGAAACTTTTAAAAATCTGTATTATTGCACTAAATACATCTGGGATAAAGATCTTACTAGACAAGCTTTATTATATAGTAAGGTCATAGCGAGTGTCGTAGAAATGATTTTGGTTCACAATTGTGGGCTGTGAAAGCAATTGAACATTGTTGAAAAATATTTTTTTTTTTTTTTTTTTTTCTCCGTCTCTATTTAGGCTGAGATGCTGAAACTTGGCCTAGGTGCAGCACCTTTCACATGTATCAGGATAATAAATTATGAATACCCTACAACAACTTTAATATTTCGGGGGAGATGCCCCCTAAAATAGGTTTTGGCTGTGCTATGATACACAACATTTAGGCATATTTGGTGGAAATTTTTTACAATTTGGTGGCGATAGCTTAAATTTCCCCAACTTAAAATCAAATCTGCTAGGTCAGGGATAGGTAAGGCTATGTAGGGTAGGTTGGAATATGTGAAAACTTCGCTAAAATGGTCTTTGGCTGAGCTATGTAACAAAACATTTCGGGTATATTGGGTAGAAATTGTCTTAAATTAGGTTGAATTTAGGTGAGTAAACATAAATTTCACAAACTCTAATCAAATCTAGCTTGGAATATGCTAGGTCAGGTTAGGTAAGGCTGTGTAAGGTAAGATGGAATAGGTGAAAACTTTGGTGAAATGAACTTTGGCCATGCTAAGATACATAACATTTGGGTATATTCGGTGGAAATTGGCTTAAATTAGGTTAATTTTAGGTGGGAAAGGCATAAATTTAGGTGGGAAAGGCATAAATTTTGCCAACTATAATCAAATCTGACTTTGGATATGCCAGGAGAGACCGGGTAGGGTTGTCTAGGGCAAGTTGGAATAGGTGAAAACTCAGCTTAAATGAGCTTTGGCCGTGCTATGTTCCAAAACATTTTTGGGTATATTTGGTGGAAATTGTCTTAAATTAGGTCAAATTTATATGGGATAACTTAAATTTCGCCAACTTTAACCAAATCTAGGTTTGAATATGTTAGGATAGGTTAGGTAAGGTTGCGTAGGGTAGGATGGAATAGGAGAAAATGTAGGTAAAAAATGGGCTTTGGCAATGCTATGATACAGAACATTTGGATATATTTGGCGGGAATTATCTTAAATTAGGTCAAATTTAGGTGGGATAACTTAAATTTCATCAACTTTAACCAAATCTAGGTTTGGATATGCTAGGTTAGGTTAGGTAAGGTTGCATAGGGTAAGATGGAATAGGAGAAAATGTAGGTAACAATGGGCTTTGGCAGTGCACAACATTTGGGGATATTTGGTGGGAATTATCTTAAATTAGGTCGAATTTATGTGGGATAGCTTAAATTTCACCGACTTTAGCCAAATCTAGGTTTGGATATGCTAGGATAGGTTAGGTAAGGTTGTGTAGGGTAGGATGGAATAGGAGAAAATGTAGGTAAAAATGGGCTTTGGCGATGCTATGATACACAGCATTTGGATATATTTGGTGGGAATTGTCTTAAATTAGGTAAAATTTAGGTGGGAATAGCTTAAATTTCATCAACTTTAACCAAATCTAGGTTTGGATATGCTAGGTTAGGTTAGGTAAGATTGCATAGGGTAGGATGGAATAGGAGAAAATGTAGGTAAAAATGGGCTTTGGCAGTGTTGTGATACACAACATTTGGGGAAATTTGGTAGGAATTGTCTTAAATTAAGTCGAATGTATGTGGGATAGCCTAAATTTCGCCGACTTTAGCCAAATCTAGGTTTGGATATGCTAGGTCAGGTTAGATGAGGTCGTGTAGGGAAGCACATATATATAATATCTTAGGGGTCATGAACTAGCATGTTTATGAAATAGTGTAAATTTTCCTATTTGGGGTTCGAGCTATATGGCCAACTCATGTAATGTATGGACAGAGGTGACATAGGCTTGTATGTGAGGATATGGGATGCTCATATTTAGTTAGTTTAGCTTTTGCTAGGTTAAATTTAGTCAAATTTGTGTAGTATAAGTATATTTTTTTGATAGATTTAGACGAATTTAGGTTTTAATAGGATGCATTTTTGATATGATATAGCAAATTTGCTTAAAATTATCATAGAGAAGATTGACGTCACCTAACCCTACCTGCCCTAACATAACTGAGGCTAGAACAAACAAGTCTGTTAGATGGTTTTCATAAATATATATGGGCGGCCTGATTGGAGAGGATGTGACAAGGAAGGTATTAATAAGATATTAAAAACAATGGACATATGTTAGATGAATAGTTTAGCAATAATAATGATGAAATATTAATGGAAAATGAATGTGTCTTATATTGAGCTCATTGGAAGTCATATGTACCTTTTTATATGTGAAATTTTGACTTTTGGGGAGTTGGTTAAACTCAGCATATTATAATTAATGTTCTAAATATACTTAGAAAAATATCATGCAAATTGTGCATTGTTTGACCCAGTTGGCTGTGTTTGTATTTGTACATATATTGCACAATTAATATACTTGTGTATTAATTGTGCAGATTATGTATTTTGCATAAGTTGTATGATTATTGCAATTATGCATTGATTATATTTCTATAAATTGTGTATTGTTTTGTGCAAGTCGTATGTATAAATTGTATATGTATTTGTGGAAATTTTCTAGTTGTGTATTTAATGAATATGCGCTAGTTATGTATTGTTCAGTTGTGTATTGATTATATTTTTGAGCAAGTTGTGTAAATGTCGCAATTGTATTTGTGTAAATCGTGTATTTATGCTAGTTGTGTATTTTCATATTTGGGGTAGTTATGATATTTGTGCTAGATATGTATTTGTGCAAGTTGTGTAATAATTATGAAAGATGTGTAATATATGTGAAAGTTGTGTATTAATTGCGCATGTTGTGTAATTGCATATGGACGAATCGTTTATTTATACCTTTGTGTATTGATTGTCATTGCGCAAGTCGAGAAATTATATAGCAAGTTTTCTTGTATTAATTGTGCAAAGATGTACAATAATTACACAAATTGTGTAATAATTGTCCATGTTTTATAATAATTTTTGTGCTAATAGTGCATTTATGCAAGTTGTGTTTTTAATTTTTTGAAGTGGAACTGGTTCAACTGTATTTTTGTGTGCAAATTGTGTATTTTGTGTAAGCTCTGTAATCTTAAAAAATAGACCTTAATGGTGTAAGCGTATTTGGTTTGAGAATGTATAAGTATTTAGTGAAAATTATGTATGTGGAATTGTGTAATTTTAGTGAAAGCGCATTTTTGATTGTCTAAATGCATAGGCATTTTGATATATTTGTGCAAATACTATACTTTGTGTAAATGTAATACTCTGAGTGTACATGCAATATTGTGTAAATGGTATATTTTTGTGTGTAACTGACATATTTTGTATGTAAACGTCATATTTTTGTGTGATGGTATATTTTTGAGTGTAAATAATATATTTTGTGCATAAATGGCATATTTGGGGTGTAACTGCTGTATTTTCTGTGTATGGCATAAATCACATCTGATTAATGGGGGAAATGGTGGCAAAAAACTAGGCTAATCTCTTTGAATGTATGGGTTGTGGAGTATGTGTAGGTATGCATGCATGTATTTGCCAGTGTTGGTTTAGAAACTAGGATTTTTTATTTTTGAGGTGTAGAAATGATTAGGCTATGAATATAGTGACTAGCATCCAGCTAAGTTGCTAGATGGATGAATTGAGGTGCGACATTTGGATAGCTATTTGATGGATGTGAGGACAGTTGACTAGCCTATCAACACAGCTAATAATCCGCTGTGCTGCCAGATGTGTGGTAGCTACTTGTGGATTACAGTACGATATCTAGCAATAGGGTTTCATAATTGCTGTTGTGTATAAAACTAGAATGACAGCTATTTATTAAAACTATTATTGTAAACTAATACCTTAAGTGGATCCCTTGATTGTTTTAAGCATAGGGTAGACATGAATATGAATGAGATTGGGTGGAGATATATAGGAGCCACGTATGAGTCAATAGGACTTCTGCAGTTAACTTTATTCTTATGTTCAGCTCACCTACAATGTTGCCAGATGTACGATTCTACAAAAAATTGCGGTATGACATTTGGGTTGCTGTTATACTTTTGCACTTATCACCGAATAATGATTACAGTTGTGGATAATTAAAATGTATATTCTTATACCTCTGATTAGGTTAGGTGGGGATGGTTAGTCTAGTCATTTTTGAATAATAACATCAAATACACATGCCAGTAGGACGCCAAAGGTCGCATTGGTTGTCTGGTGACGTCATACATAGTTGACTAGTCAGGTGCTGTAATACCTTCACACCTATGTGCTAATGGCCAGCAATACCTTATCCCTATACCTGAGGTCGCTTTTCACGATGTCACTAAACAACAACAATAACTGGTCTGTAGAATGTATTTGTTTGCTATATATAATAAGTTAGGTTAGAATGGTTTGATCGGGTTTATGAATAACAGAAAATATAAGCAATGAGCAAAAATACGAGCTATTGTAGCTGAATATCAACTCTGATGAAGCACAGAGTACAGTTGAGGTATTAAGCCAGATTAAGAGTTCACACTTATGTGTGAACCTCCTGGGATCCGTATTTAGCCGGTTGATGCCTCGCGCCACATTAGGGATGATGGCGTCAGAAATGCAGGTAACTGCAGAAGGCCTTGCTTTTACTGAATGAGTATTTTTGATCTGTTATATGCTACAGTAAGGTGTGGGAGGTATGTTTTGAGCGAATGTGAGATGCGCATATATATATTTATGCGTTTATGCAGTAATATTGGATTACTACTGAAATCGCATTGAAGTCACCATACCTGGCAGGGGACTGTTTTCATAGAAATGAAAGATACTAAGTTTTCATTTTTATTTTGCCCTATGCTCAATAAGCAAACTCTGAAGAAAGATTGACAAAGCTTAAATTACATTCTCAAGAAAGGCAAAGAAATAGAGGTGACATGATAGAGCTGTGAATGAATGGACATGATAAAGGGGGAATATTAATAGACTATTAAAATTATCAACACTAGACAGAACATGAAACAATGGACATAAATTGAAATAAGTTTTAGATTTAGGAAAAAGACCTGGGTAAATACTGGTTCTGTAACAGGGTTTGAACTCATTTCTTATGTTATTATTATGTAATCTTAGCTATAAAATGATCTTAGACAATGGGAAACAGTACGGCAATACCTTATTGAGAAAAAACGAGCTTATAATGATTAACGCCATTGCACATTAGGCTTGACAGAAGGCAGCATTTGAATCCCCCTTTGCTATAAATATTGAAAATGGGAATAAATACTAACAGAAAACGGACTTATACAGGGAAGATGAATACGGGGGTGACGTCATTGACCATTAGCAATGTCTGTGCAGGGTCACCGGGGTAACAGAATTTGGGTACGCCAGGAGCCGGCCTTTTAATCCCACCCCCCCAGGCAAATTGAAGTCTGGCTGGCAGATGACGTCATTGCCCATTGGCTATGCCTGTGCATGGGCCACTGGGGTAACGAAATTTGGGTATGCCAGGGACCGGCCTTTTAATCCCCTTCAGCTAAATGGCAGAGGCCATAGAGCGACTTGTAGAAAAAATTTGAGAAAACCCAGGGTGCGTAGACCGGCCCCTGAAAAAAGTTCGTGAAACCGGGGTTGCGTAGACCGGCCCCGGAAAAAACCAAAACGGCCGGTACTTGGTGTACTTTATACTACTGTCGGGTACAGCTAGTATATATATAAAAATGTTAATGTTCGTTTGTTCAAAATCGCTAATTTTCGAAAGTTCTTCGCCAATTGCCTTGAAATTATCACACAAAGTTCCCTTCACATCTGGGAGAGTTTTTATATACATACTATATAGATGTCACATCTGTGACGGGGAAAAACATGCTTTTTTTGATGAGCTGTGTTTTTCGTTTTTTTTTCATGTGAGGAAAATCAATGAAACCTCTTTACTGATTGCTTTGAAATTTTGACAACATTGCATTTGAATAGGCGAGTGTTTTTACATACTTACTATATGCATACCTCACCTGTAACAGGGAAGAAAACATACTTTTTTGAAAAACAGCACCATCTATAGGACCTAAGAGCAACACACGCTGTAATATCCAAAAGTTCTTCACCTATTGCTTTGAAATTTTGACAACGTTCCATTCGAATACGTGCGTGTTTTTGTACCTACTATTTAGATGCCACACCAGTGACAGGTAAAAGCAGGCGTTTTTTTTTTAAACAGCGCCATCTGTTGCACGATATACAAAATATGTTACGATTCCATTTCAATATTTCTGATTACATTGATAAATGGAATTTTCGTAGGTTTTGATTTATTTTAATTTTGATTTAATTATTTTGTGTGACATTGCATTGGAATTAGGCTGTACTGTTTACCATACCGTTAATTTTGTGGGTATATCTTGTGATTCTTTTTACATTGTTTTTCATTTCGTTTTTTTAACTGTTGTGATTTTTCAGTGCAATTAGTGGTGAAATTGAGCTGTGTCGATTGATCTGCATTTGAATTGAAGTATTTCGTTAGTATTTTTTGTTTTTGTTTTGAAAACAAGAAAATGGACAACACATTTATTTCACAGCTGCAAATGTACAACAGCTATGAATCCACCGGCTACAACGTTAACTGCTTTCATCACGTTATGTCAAAATGACGCATTTGCCAAAACACTGCTGTATTAGGAAGTGCATATGTATTACACATGGAATGCCAGTAGAAAATCATTTGAACGATGCAAACGAGGAGACCGAGTCGACGGACAACCTGGCATATTCAAATAAACTACGATAGGCATTCTGTACACCGTGCATCCCAATCAAGATGAATGCTTCTTTCTTTGCATGCTGTTGGTAAATGTGCCCGGTCTAACATCTTTCCAGACACAGATTTGTCAACGGCAAACACATGCCACTCTCCATAGTGCATGTCAAGCTCGGAATTTATTGGAGAACGACCAACACTGGGATGTATGCATTAATGTCACTTCCAACACGTCACATCCAAATCAATTTTATGCATTGTTTGCAATCATATTGACCGCCTGCTCTCCATCTCCAACAGAGTTATGGGAGAAATATAAATCGAATATGGCTGAAGATATTATCCGTCGAATATGAAGATAAATTCATATATGAACATGGATTTCACAGCAGAAATCTACAACGTAGCGTTGATAATGATTGAAGATTTGTGCTTTGAATTCGCAAACAAAGTTCTAAGTCGATTGGAAATTACATGACTGAATCGATCTGCTGGTGCTTCGTTCGATATAAAATTGTGTAGTGAACAAAATTACAACACGAGTGATCTGTTATCAGTGCAATCAAATATTCGTAATCTAACGCTTGAGCGAAAAGGCATTTAAGCTCAAATAATTCCAACTGTCAATAACGGCTTTGGAGAAATCTTCTTAGATGCGCCAGGAGGAACTGTAAAACCTTCCTAATTAGATTGATTCTGACGGCATTTCGATCCCAAAAAGCCATAACCTTAGGTCTTGCATCGTCCCGAATAGCTACGCATGTTACCAGGTGGAAGAACTGCTCATTGGGTTTAAAATTGCCATTGAACATGCAATTCATTGAAACTCCAATGTTCAACATTTCCAAAGCATCCGGCATGGGAAAAATATTGCAGAAATGTAAACATTGTTTAGAATAAATGCACAATGGCCCACAAAAATCGCTAGAGGCTCTTGATCGATCATTGCAAGATTTGCGTGAAAACTTCAGACCATTTGGGAATGCATTAATAATGCTTGCAGGAAATTTCTGGCAAACATTACCTGTAATTCCTAGATACAAGTCCGTCGACACTGTTGAGGAAGCAGATGAAGCCGTTAATTATTCAACTGAATTTTTGAATTCACTCGATCTGCGAGGGTTACCATCTCACATACGGCAATTGAAAATCAATGTGCCAATTGTCAGGTTGCAAAATATCAATCGGCTAAAGCTTTGCACTGCCACGCGCCTTGCAGTAAAAAAAAATAATCAGCAACGTCGTAGAAGCAACAATCTTAACAAGACCTTTCAAAGATGATGTCCTCATTCCTCGCATTCCTATGAATCCAACAGATATGCCATTTCAATTTAAGAGATTGTAATTTTCAAATCGATTGGTGTTTGCAATCACCATCAACAAAACTCAGGGTCTATCTTTACAATTGTGCAGTTTATATCTAGACACAGACTGCTTCTCATAGGGACAATTATATGTTGGGAGTTCTAGAGTCGGCAAACCAGACAATTTCTATCTCCACAGACAATTGAACAACTAAAAATATTGAATACCCACAAGCATTGTGAAATTAAACATGTTAGAAATGTGCGCTTTCTCATTTCTTTCTTTTCCATTTAACCAGACTGAGCCGCAGCATCGTTTGCTCAAAATCCCTAATCTCCGAATGTTCTTCACCGATTACTTTGAAATTTTCACACAACGTTCCATTCGCTTCTGCACGGGGTTATATGTTCATATTATATAAATGTCACATCTGTGACGGGAAAAACTATTTTTTAAACCGTTTTCCTTGTGTTTTTCATGGGGCGGAAATCTTCAAAACCTCTTTACTGATTGCTTTGAAATTTTGACAACTTTGAATTCGAATAGGCGCGTATTTTTATATGCCTACTATATGCATGCAACACCTGTGACAGGTAAATAAAGTTTTTTTAAATCGGCGCCATCTGTTGGACGTAAGATCAACACACTGTAATCTCCGAAAGCTCTTCATCGATTGATTTAAAATTTTGACCCTGTTCAATTCAAATACACGCATGTTTTTATATACCGACTATATTGATGCCACACCTGTGACCAGGTAAAAACTTTTTTTTTTCAACAACGCCTTTTGTTACACATACTAAGAACTCACACTATACTAAATATGTTACGATTCCATGTCATAGTTTCCGATCTCATTGATAAAATGAATTTTCATAAATTTCGATCTATTTTGATTTAATTATTTTGTGTGACATTGCGTTGAAATTGAGCTGTGTTTACCATACCGATCATTTTGTAATTATATATGCTACACCTGTGACAGGTGAAATCATTAATTTTTTAAGAAACGGCGCCATCTGTTGCATGTAAGAGCAACACACACACTGCTAAATTTGTTACGATTCCATTTCAATATTTCTGATTGCATTGACAAATGGAATTTTCATAGATTTCGATTGATTTTCATTTTGATTTTTTTTTGTGTGACATTGCATTGGAATTGAGCAGTGTTGTTAATCGTACCATTCAATTTCCGAGTATAATTTATTTTTGTATTTTTTCATTGCTTTTCATTGTTTTGTTTTTAACTTTCTTATATTTTACTTATGAGAACATCAGATCATCTGATGTTCCCAATTTTCTGATGGAAATGACAGATCGTTTGGGAATGAATCGAATGAGGGAGTGGGGAATGTTGGGGAGGAAGAGGGGATGGGAGAGGATGGAGGGGAGGACGAGTAGACAGGGGAGGGGGTAATAGTGGGTAGGACAAGTGTACGGGGCAGTTGGGGATGGTGGGGATGAGGGGAGAGGGGGGATGGAGAATGGTGGGGAGGACAAGAGGGATAGAGCAGTGAAGGTTGGTGGAAAGGACGAGGGGGCGGGGGGAATGGTAGATAGTATGAGGGGATGTCTGAGTGGGAGATGGTGGGGGGGGGGGGAGGAGAGGATATTTGAGTGGGGAGTGGTTAGGAGGACAAGCGGACGCTGGAGTGGGGGATGATGGGGAGGACAAAGGGACGGGAGAGGGGAGGCATAGAGGAGGACGAGGGGATGGGGGAGTGGGGAATTGTTGGGAGGAAGATGGGACCTGTGAGTGAGGAATTGTTGGGAGGAAGAGGGGACGGGGCAGGGGGGAATGGTGGGGAGGATTGGCAGACAGGGAAAGGTTGATGTGGCTCAACAACGCACATATATTGCTGAGCCACAGCACCGCGTGGCAGGGTACAGCTAGTATGTGTGTATATTATTTTATATATATATATTATATATATATATATATATATATATATATATATATATATATATATATATATATATATATATATATATATATATATATATATATATATATATATATATATATATATTTGGCACTGAGTTTTCCCATATAACAGGAACCGATGAAAGAGCATCCGAGGTCCCACACTATCTCATCGCCTGGGAGAGGATTGGAATTCTGGTTGGTTAAATACCCCAGAATTCCTACCTCTCTTTATGGCTTTGAAGTATAGCGTAGTGGATACAGCATGCAACTGCCACCTTCTTGGCCAGTGTTCGAGTCCCCTGGTGGGTTGAGTGTCTAAAAAGTTATAAACTTCAGCTACTGGAATAGGGTAGTCTGTGCATTAAGCATTTGGCACTGAGTTTTCCCATATAACAGGAACCGATGAAAGAGCATCCGAGGTCCCACACTATCTCATCGCCTGGGAGAGGATTGGAATTCTGGTTGGTTAAATACCCCAGAATTCCTACCTCTCTTTATGGCTTTGAAGTATAGCATAGTGGATACAGCATGCAACTGCCACCTTGTTGGCCAGTGTTCGAGTCCCCTGGTGGGTTGAGTGTAAAAAGTTATAAACTTCAGCTACTGGAATAGGGTAGTCTGTGCATTAAGCATTTGGCACTGAGTTTTCCCATATAACAGGAACCGATGAAAGAGCATCCGAGGTCCCACACTATCTCATCGCCTGGGAGAGGATTGGAATTCTGGTTGGTTAAATACCCCAGAATTCCTACCTCTCTTTATGGCTTTGAAGTATAGCGTAGTGGATACAGCATGCAACTGCCACCTTGTTGGCCAGTGTTCGAGTCCCCTGGTGGGTTGAGTGTCTAAAAAGTTATAAACTTCAGCTACTGGAATAGGGTAGTCTGTGCATTAAGCATTTGGCACTGAGTTTTCCCATATAACAGGAACCGATGAAAGAGCATCCGAGGTCCCACACTATCTCATCGCCTGGGAGAGGATTGGAATTCTGGTTGGTTAAATACCCCAGAATTCCTACCTCTCTTTATGGCTTTGAAGTATAGCGTAGTGGATACAGCATGCAACTGCCACCTTGTTGGCCAGTGTTCGAGTCCCCTGGTGGGTTGAGTGTCTAAAAAGTTATAAACTTCAGCTACTGGAATAGGGTAGTCTGTGCATTAAGCATTTGGCACTGAGTTTTCCCATATAACAGGAACCGATGAAAGAGCATCCGAGGTCCCACACTATCTCATCGCCTGGGAGAGGATTGGAATTCTGGTTGGTTAAATACCCCAGAATTCCTACCTCTCTTTATGGCTTTGAAGTATAGCATAGTGGATACAGCATGCAACTGCCACCTTGTTGGCCAGTGTTCGAGTCCCCTGGTGGGTTGAGTGTCTAAAAAGTTATAAACTTCAGCTACTGGAATAGGGTAGTCTGTGCATTAAGCATTTGGCACTGAGTTTTCCCATATAACAGGAACCGATGAAAGAGCATCCGAGGTCCCACACTATCTCATCGCCTGGGAGAGGATTGGAATTCTGGTTGGTTAAATACCCCAGAATTCCTACCTCTCTTTATGGCTTTGAAGTATAGCGTAGTGGATACAGCATGCAACTGCCACCTTGTTGGCCAGTGTTCGAGTCCCCTGGTGGGTTGAGTGTCTTAAAAAGTTATATATATATATATATATATATATATATATATATATATATATATATATAGACTGTCAGACCACTGAGGAAAATTGAAACGGGAATTTCCTTAAGTACTTTCGTATATTAATACATTTTCATAAGGAGTGATTTTACTGGTCAAGTATTGGACATAAATAGGAAGGAGAGAATGGTGGAGTGAGGTGAGGTACAATAACAAATTAATGGGAATTAGGTGGACTCAAATATGAGCGGCACAAGAAATGCTGAAGGTCTATTAGCTCATACGATGCAGCTCCAATCCATACCCACCAACAAGCCCACACATGGATTATAATAGCATAAGATAGCAAATATTTACAATGAAATATTGAGACAAATGTGTTCCAATGATCCTACTCATATCGCCCTTTAATTGATCTATCAAAAATGGATCTAAGTTATATAAACCACTGCTAATGTTTAAATTACTTTCTTTTGTAATCTGTATCAAACAAGATTCAATTATTATGTTTCTGTTATAAGTGTTTTACAATTCGTTATTTAAGAAGCCATCGCCTAATCAATTTGGTGAGCATCTTCTCTCAAGACACTGCTCAACATAACAGCCTATTACAACTGATTAATTTATGTGCTTCGTCCCCCCATTTATCCCCTACGTATCCCCCTTGTCTTTTCCTTTATTGTACTTGTTTATCACCTGACCCCGTACTGGTATAAAATAACAAGTTCTGTAATCTCTTCACTTGAGAATGAACCATGGAGGTTCGGAACGTTGTGCGATTTGTGTAATTAGTGCAATATATTCTTCAGTTATTATATTATAATTATATGTCGTACCTAGTAGCCAGAAGCTTCTCGGCTTACTATGCAAGGCCCGATCTGCCTAATAGGCCGAGTGATTATTTTCAATAAATTGTTTCCAACTGGTTTATTTTACATATAATTATTATATTAAGAATAAAATATTGATAGTTATTTTGATTTAGATTAGGTTAAGATAGGTTAGGTTCAGTCATATCTACGTTAGTTGTAACAAATTTAATCAAATTAACTCATACATAGTGAAATGGATAGCTTTATCATTTCATTGGAAAAAAATTTAAAAATATAATCCAGGAAAACTTGGCTTATTAGGCAAATCTGGCCTTGCATAGTAGGCCAAGAACAGCGTTCTGGCTATCCAAGACCCGGGCGGCACAAAAAGTTATTTTCCCCTCCAGTACCAACACTCCTACCATTACCACGTCAGCAGCTCCGCTAGCACATGTGCTGTCTATAAATGCTAACAGCACCACCAATACTCCTGAAGTAGCTTCTACCACCAATCGACGACACCTGAGCTGACCTCAGGCTGCGAGGCTAAAGACGAAAACCGCCTAACCACAAATACGACAACTACTCGATACAAGACCACCTCATGGAGGCCACCTCACCAAACTCCAACTACAGCACGGCTCAGCCAGTCTCGGGCAAAGAAAAAACGGAAGACCTAGATGTCTACAACAACCCCGCCAGCTCCATAACATGTGGCTCGTTTTGATTCCCTGATATGGAGGAAGGAGGTAATAAAAATTTGTATGAGGGAGAAACAAATTGGCAAAATGATCAGGGAAAGTGAAGGCCCTTAAAATAATAATACACTTAGGTTATAATACCCTAACAGTAGAAGTTTAAGAAACAAAACGATTTAAAAGCACTTATCTCCATAGAAAAAAAAAGAGATTATTGCACTTACCAAAACGTGGATAAAAGTAAAAAATACAGAACTATTAGCTGAATATCAAATTTATTTAAACTATTTCACACACATTTTAGATGAGGAGAGGGAGTAGCTATATATATGTTAGGGAAAATTTTAAATGTCTCTAAGAGGGAATCAAAACTGAGCCACATATAGAAACTATTTGGATAGAATTTTGATATTTGATATATAATGATATTTTGATACTTTTGACTATTTCAAAACCCTATGTAGATCAACTTTAAGCGATAGCGAGTCTTCTTTCGTGTTAATTTTCCTACCTATTTTTGTATCGGCAAATTTGCAAATGCTGCTACTCAAACCTGGATGTAAATCAATTATATATATTATAAACAAATGAGGTCCCCAGAACAGAGCCTTGAGGCAAACCACAAAAACATTACCCCACTCTGACCTAACCCCTTTTATACTAACTGTTTCCTTTGGAATAGCCATGCCCTAATCCAACTTAATATTGCACTTTCAATACCATGAGCTATCTTTTTTAATCAGTATTTCATGTGGCACTGTATCAAAAGCTTTGCTAAAGCCAAGGTATACAACATCACAAACCTTACTACTATCAACTGCCTCAACTATGCTGGAATGAAATGATAGCAAATTTGTTAAACATGAACGGCCATTTGTAAAACCATGTTGTGAATCATTTATTAATTTATATTTTTAAAATGATGAATGGTTATGCAATTATGGATTCGAGTAACTTTCCCACAATAGCCGTTAGGCTAATTGGCCGATAGTTTGACGCGAGTGATTTATAGCCCTTCTTTAAAATTGGTGCCACATTAGCAACCTTCCACGACTCTGGCACTCTGCCTGATTAATGATTTATTAAATAATGTAGACAATGGATCGTAAAGCTCCTTTTTGCATTCTCTAAGCACCCTGGCAAACACTTTGTCCGGCCCTGGGGATTGGTTTGGTTTGAGTTTCACTATTTGTTTAATATAATCATCCCTGTAACTGTTAAACTAGTAGACCTGTCTTTGTCCCCACCCATATAGATTTGTTCGACGGAAGGCAGAGAGTTAAGTTCTTCTCTAGTAAATAGAAATGAAATATTTACTAAAAATACTAATCTCTTCATTATCCGTTATCTGACCTGTCTCAGTTTTTAATTGACCTATCTATCCTTTCCCTAATCTTTGTTCAATATTACTGAAAAAAAACTTTACGATTTGCCTTTGCTTGCCCTGCTATACTAACTTCCTATTTTCGTTTTGCTCTCCTTATCTCTTTTTTAACATTTCTAACCAGTTGTACGAATTCATGTTATAAACCGACTCCAAATTCTTGATCCTTTTGTACCAACCTCTCTTTCTACCTATAGGGTTCTTCAGCTCCTTTGTTATCCATTTCGGGTTATTAGTATTCGATCTATTTAATTTGATAGGTATACTAAGTTTCTGTGCTTTGCTTAGAATATTTTAAATAAGCTATACTTTGAAACCACATCTAAATTCCTTTTTACATTACCCATCGCAGGGCTCACGTCTTGCTTCAAGACCGGCCCACCCCTAAGCCCAAGACTTTCCAATCTATTTAAACCCAAAATGTCTTAGGCTATTAAAATCAGTTTTTCGAAAATCTGGCACTAACAATTTTCTCCAGTAGATCTATTCCATTTCATGCTAAATCTGATTTTGTGATCACTGTTCCCTAGTTCACTCCGTATTTCGATGTCAATTTGTGTTTCTCTGTTAGTTAACACTAAATCTAAAACATTTTCCCGCGTTGGTTCCTTAATGTGTTGCGCAAAAAGCAATCGTCAATTAATTCTAGAAAACCTTCTGCTTCGTTATTCCAGTTTAATCCGCTAAAATTAAAGTTACCTATGACACAAATACCGTTAGACTTAGATGCTCTAGATATTTCATCCACTAGATGCTTTTCATCCTCTGTTTAAATTTGGTTGCCTGTATATAGCTATTATAAAATTGTGTGCCTTTTTTTTTAATTCTTGCCAAATAGTTCGTGTGTGGGGATCAGTTTTGATGCCCTCTTTAAGGCTACATTACAAATTTTTCATAACATAATGGCTACTCTTCCTCCTCGCCTAATATATCTGTGTGAAATAGTTCAAATCCATTTATTTGATATTCAGTTAATAGTTCTCTATATTCTACATGCATCCACGTTTCGGTAAGTGCAATAATGTCTATTTTTTCTATGCATACAAGAACATTTAAATCGTTTATTTTGTTTTTTAGATTTCTACTGTTAGGGTATATAGTATTTGAGGCTTCACTCCTTCCCTGATCATTTTGCCAAGTTGTTTCTCCCGCAAACACGATTCTTTACTACCTCCTTTCTCCATATCAATTTCCATACCACTATATACTATCAGTTTAAACCCAAACAAACCCCTCCCACCACAGGTTCCAATGAGTTGGCAACAGCAACAACCCCAGCCCTGGATTGATGCACCCAATCCCGACCATACATTTAATTTCTTCCATGGAAGTGTTCCCAGTTATCTATAAATGATATTGCATTTGATTTGCAATATTTGTCCAGTCGGCAACTGACACCATATACCCTCGACAATCATTCATTTCCAACTTCCTTTCTTTTAAGAATGCCACATATGATCGGGATTCCTCCCTTGCTCCTAACTAATTATATGGCTGTCTTAAACCTTTGTATCAGTTCCTCACTCGTCCAACATTTCCAGCGGCACTGATACAAATAATAGGTTTGTTCCCATTTCGAGCCATAATAACGTCCAAGTTAAGAATATCCCCAATTCCTGCTCCCGGATAGCAAACCCTTAACCTGTTCCCCCTATCTCTGGCACAAAATGTTCTATCCAGATACCTCACCTGAGAATCTCCAACAACCAAAATTTGCTTAGGTACTTCCTTTATTTTGTGAGCACCTTGAGGGACCTGCGCACCTTTCGTTTTCATGACTTTCGAGGGAACTACAGTCTCCACACAGTATTCGTCCTCCAGCACTGCGAATGGGGATGGAAGTCATTACTATATTTGTAGGTGGCCTTGTCAAAACCTTGTTAAGACCCCCTCTGTCCTTTACGACATTCCATGTCGAATACTTTCTTCTGCTGCATTCCTCGTTCCCTTCTTCTGGATGGTGTTTCGTCTGTCATAGCTCCTTCCGCAGGGAATCCATCGATGCCGTCAGAGCTCTACATAGCTCCCTCACTGGCACTAGTTCACTCCAATTTTCATTTTCAGTATCAGGACAATTAGAGCTCCAGCTACACACACCCTCTCACTGTGACTACCTGACAGAAGGCCTGAGGACGAGCTATTACATACTACACTCGACTGATCACGTACGGACATTTATCGAACTAATTACCTCTGCTCGAATCCCAAAGCTATAACTTTCACCCGACTTAGTTCTAATACTAATAATGGAAAACATAACCTTGCTATCTAGACCTGCATAGAGGAGCAACCCTTCCTAGGTACTGCCTGTACTCACCTATTTGTATCTGCAGGATCGAGCATTGACTGATCCCGCTTTTCGAGCATCGGATGTTTACAGCAAAGACTCCGGCCCTATTTCCCTATTATACCTACCTGGTTGATGGGGTTCTGGGAGTTTTTCTACTCCAAGCCCGGCCCGAGGCCAGACTTGACTCGTGAGAGTTTGGTCTACCAGGCTGTTGCTTGGAGCGGCCCTCGGGTCCACATACCGATCACAGCCCGGTTGATCTGGCACTCTTTGAAGAAAACAATCTAGTTTCCTCTTGATGTCCACGGCTGTTCCTGCAATATTTCTGATGCTCGCTGGTAAAACGTTGAACAACCGTGGACCTCTGATGTTCATATTTCTGGTTTTGTTTCTCATACCTAGTTTTAAAATTATGAATAGTATTTGCTTCCACAACCTGTTAAGTGCATTCCATTTTTTCACTACTCTCAGACTAAAAGAAAACTTCCTAACATCTGTGACTCATCTGAGTTTTCAGCTTCCGCCCATGTCCCCTCGTTCTGTTACTATTCCATGTGACTATTTCGTCTCTGTCCACTGACAATCCCCCTGAGTATTTTATACGTTCATATCATGTCCCCCCTCTTCCTTCTATTTTTCTAGTGTCGTAAGGCACAGTTCCTTCAGGCGCGCCTCATACCCCATCCCTCGTAACTCTGGAACGAGTCTCGTTACAAAGCTCTGAACCTTTTCCAGTTTCCTTATATGTTTCTTCAGATGGGGGACTCCATGTTGAGGCAGCATACTCTAAGACTGGCCTCACGTAGGCAGTGTAAAGTGCCCTAAATGCCTCCTTACTTAAGTTTCTGAATGATGTTCTAATTTTTGCCAGTGTAGAGTACGCTGCTGTCGTTATCCTATTTATATGTGCTTCAGGAGATAGATTAGGTGTTACGTCCACGCCCAGGTCTCTTTCTGGCGTCGTCACAAGTAGGCAGTTACCCTTCATTGTGTACCGTCCCTTTCGTCTCGTATCACCTAGTCCCATTTCCATAACTTTACATTTTTTCTTGTTGAACTCCAGTAGACTTTTCTCTGACCATCTCTGCAACCTGTTCAGGTCCTCTTGGAGGATCCTGCAATCCCCATCAGTCACAACTCTTATCGACTTTGCGTCATCCGCGAACATCGACATGTAGGACTCTACTCCTGTAAACATGTCTAACATATATTAGAAATAGAACTGGTTCTAGCACCGATCCTTGAGGTACTCCACTCGTTACTGTTCGTCAGTCCGACTTCTCGCCCCTTATTTTAACTCTTTGGCTCCTTCCTGTTAGGTAGGTCCTTATGCATCCTAGGGTCATTCCTCCCACCCCGCCTGCCTCTCGAGTTTGAACAGCAGTCTCATGTGCGGTACTGTATCAAATGCTTTTTGGCAGTCCAGAAATATGCAGTCTGCCCAACCATCTCTGTCCTGTCTTATCCTCGTTATTTTACCATGGAATTCCAACAAGTTATTTAGGCACGATTTCCCTTTCTAGAACCCATGTTGATGTTTGTTCACAAACTTAACATTCTCCAGGTGTGCAACCAGTCGTAGCCAAATTTTTCTTTCAAGTACTTTACAGGGGATGCTTGTCAGTGATAAAGATCTATAGTGTTGGGGTTTCACCTCTCTATTATTCTCTACTCTTACTCTGGGGTGAGCAATAGTTATGCTCAAGGTAACTCACCGTAGCCCTGCGGGTCTTCCCTCGATCCTCACGGCGCCACTGCACGCCAGGAGAGTCTCCCAGTCAATCTTAACGGCCTCTTATTAAGAAAGAGTGAGAACACGACTCGATCACATCGACTGTCGTGTGCCCTCCCCAACAATAGGGCTCTACGGTTATTCACAAGATCGCCAACTGGTGTTTAAGGTGGCCAGTAACACCATCAGTGGACTGGTGTATTCAGTGGTAGCCTTGGCAAGGTCATACTCAAAGATCAGGAATCAGGCAGGTACTTATTGTTATCACTCTATGCTTACAGGTATAGTATAGCCACAAGATCAATGGAGGGGATGATAAAAACACAAAGAGAGTTTTGTATTTTACTTAAAATGTATGAAAGATGTCACAAAGCCAAACAATAATCAATTAATCAACTGATCCTGACGCGGCCGATAATTCCCATGGATATTATGTGATCATAAGGTGGCAACATCTCCCTTCCTCATCAAGTGTCAAGAACAGCTGATCGCAATGGACTCTCCGCGCGAACTTTGCTTGTTTTCTAGATTCGCTGTTTCGTTAAATTCTCCAATATTACTAGAAACTCGCACACTCGATATTGGCACAAATAAACCGAATTACTTAGTTACACTGTACTCAGGCTCAAACAGTCTTTTCTACAATCAATTCTACAATGATTCACTGTAATGGTCTTACACTGTTATTTATCCAACAATATATTATGAAATATTAACACGGGAGTTTTCAGTACTTTCTCTCGTGGGCGATAACGCAATAATTCACTATACTCACAAATGATTATTCACTGAATGAACATAGACATATATATGGTATATAAATCAATCATCAATACATGGAAAATAAATAGTTTCTGGGCACATAGCCTAACCTCCAAATACTGGCATAATCTTATATATAATTTACCGCTATATGTTCATATCAAAATCTATAGAAAGATATACACAACACAGTAAATTTATCACTGGTTCCTGGTGCCTGTACACACCAATAATCAACATGAATATTACAAGTACTCTTGATAGTACTGTCTAGCACACTGGTGCTTTACCGTGACATGGGTGAGACTTGCTCACGACATATAAAATCCTCAGGCTAGATAATATAGCCAAATAATATAGCTAACTAAAGGGGAATGGGGAGGGAACTAGAACCACCTACTTCACCCTATCCTCCGATGAGAGTCGAGATGTAGCTCCTGGTCCTCGTGTCGGGAACGCCCCCACACTACACGTCGTCGTGTCCTACCAGAGCCTCTCGTCGTCCCACCGTTTAGCGCGTCGTCTCCGTGCCTCCTCACTGCAGGTCCGTCCTCCTTCTTGACTTCTTGAAGGTTGGAGTCGGTCTCCTGGCCGTCGTCTTCTCCCAGCAACGGCTGTCGCCTACGTCTCAGCTACAGTCGTTCGGTTTCCCCAAATAGTCCTCTCTTCCTCAGCTACCCAGTGGCTCTGTCAGCCACTACGCTGTCACGAACTGGTGAATTGCCACAGACGTCAACATACGTCACTGCACGGCTTCACTGCTACTGGCACAGTACCTGACTGGAGCACTTGTTGCTCAAATAACCGTCAATTCCCTCTTCTGGTTCAACACATGAACTAGGGAAGACTTCTCAGAGTACTGGCGGACTTCCGATGACGCGTAAATCCACGGGAGCTGGAATAACTGTCCGACTGACAGGACCACTCGTCGCACGTCCGACCTCTATGACGTGTCGTGTCTGACTGCTGGCGCCAGCCTGGCGCGCTGGCCGGACCCCCTTCCTTCGTGACGTCACTTTCGCTACGGGAAGTTTTCATTGGCTCCCGGTGCCACATTGCTGTCGGTGACCAATCCGGTGCCACTGACGTCACACGGTTTTGGCGGGAGATCAGAGAGGTAAGCGCCATCTTGGCTCCCTAAAGGGCCTAAACCACAGGTCAAAATATTACTATTTCACAAATTTCTCGGCTCTCCGAGAACACTTCACTCTCTCCCATATATCAAATTGTAGCCTGCAACGTAGAGAACGCTTGGAAAAAGCAGACATGACTTACTGCAGGCGTGGGAGAATTATAAGGGGGGGGGGGAACTCCGTCACAATAGTTAAGAGCCTCCTCCCTATCACCTTTCTTGAAAATCGGAACGACATTTGCCTTCTTCCAGCAACTGGGCAATTCTCCCGACATAAGTGACTCATTAAAGATCATTGGCAGAGACATGCCGAGGGCCTGCGCTGCTTTTAGTATCCACGGTGATACTTTGTCTGGTCCAACTGATTTAGTTGCATCCAGTGGTAACTCTTTCATTACCTCCTCTGCTGTCACCTCTATATCTGATAATCTAGGGTAATCTAACAATGGGAGCTGCTCAGGCTCGGTTGTGAACACTCCATGGAAGCTGGCATTCAATGCCTCGCTGATTTCCTTGTCACTTTTAGTATATGGCCCCTCTGTTTTCCATAGTCTTGTCACTTGGTCGTTCACCGACATTTTTCTTCTTATATGGCTGTGTAGTAAGCTTTTCCGCTTTGGTCGCAATATCGTTCTCAAAGTTCCTTTCTGATGTTCGTCTTATGTAATGTATTCGTTCCTAGCTCTGTTGCATCTGATCCTGTTGTCCTGTCCTTTTTCTTCTGTACTTCCTCCACTCTCGCCTGCTGGCCATTTTTGCTTCCTGGCACTGTCTATTAAACCATGGGTTATTATATTCCCTCTTATTTTTTCCCTTTACTGTTGGTATAAATCTCTTCGGTCTCCTGGCATTTCCGTATGACCAGGTCCATCATATCTTGGACAGTTTTTCCTCTAATTTTCTCCTCCCACTGCACTCCTCCCAGATAGTCCCTTATCCTCCTATAATCCCCTTTCCTGTAGTCAACTCTCCTTTCCCAGTCCCATGGTCACAAGTTTGAATTCCATCATGTAGTCAAAGACTAGGACACAATGGTCTCTGGCCCCTAGAGGTATTTCATGTCCAAATTCTCGATATCTTCTACGTTCTGGGTGAAAATCAGGTCTAATATGCTCGGTGCATCTCTTCTTTCCCTTGTGTCTTCCTTCACATGTTGTGTTAGGAAATTACTGTCTAACATCTACTAACTTTGCTCCCCACGTTTCGTCCCCTCCATGGGGATTCCTTGATTCTAAATTTATCTCTCCATGATTTAGGTCCCTCATGACCAGCAGCTTCGCTCTCGTTCTGTGAGCTAATGTTGCTGCCTTCTGCAGTTCATTTATGCATGCCTTGTTGTCATCATACTCCTGCCTGGGTCAACTGTTTGGTGGGAGATTGTAGATTACCAAGATCACAATCTTCCTCTCATCTGCTGTGTGTGTGTGTGTATATGTGTGTGTGTGTGTGTATGTGTATATATATATATATATATATATATATATATATATATATATATATATATATATATATATATATATATATATATATGTCGTACCTAGTAGCCAGAACGCACTTCTCAGCCTACTATGCAAGGCCCGATTTGCCTAATTAGTCAAGTTTTCATGAATTAATATATTTTCTCAAATTTTTTTCTTATGAAATGATAAAACTACCCATTTCATTATATATGAGGTCAATTTTTTTTTATTGGAGTTAAAATTAACATAGATATATGACCAAACCTAACCAACCCTACCTAACCTAACCTAAGCTATCTCCATAGGTTAGGTTCGGTTAGGTAGCCGAAAAAGTTAGGTTAGGTTAGGTTAGGTAGGTTAGGTTGTCGAAAAAACATTAATTCATGAAAACTTGGCTTATTAGGCAAATCGGGCCTTGCATATTAGGCTGATAAGTGCGTTCTGGCTACTAGGTACGACATATATATATATATATATATATATATATATATATATATATATATATGTCGTACCTAATAGCCAGAATGCACTTCTCGGCCTACATTGCAAGACCCGATTTGCCTAATAGGCCAAGTTTTCCTGAATTAATATATTTTCTCTAATTTTTTCCTTACGAAATGATAAAGCTACCCATTTCATTATGTATGAGGTGAATTTTTTCCATTGGATTTAAAATTAACGTAGATATATGACCGAACTTAACCAACCCTACCTAACCTAACCTAACATATCTTTATAGGTTAGGTTAGGTTAGGTACCCGAAAAAGTTAGGTTAGGTTAGGTTAGGTAGGTTAGGTAGTCGAAAAACAATTAATTCATGAAAACTTGGCTTATTAGGCAAAATGGGCCTTGCATAGTAGGCTGAGAAGTGCGTTCTGGCTACTAGGTACGACATATATATATATATATATATATATATATATATATATATATATATATATATATATATTTATATATATATATATTTATATATATATATATATTTATATATATATATATATTTATATATATATATATATTTATATATATATATATATTTATATATATATATATATTTATATATATATATATATTTATATATATATATATATTTATATATATATATATATTTATATATATATATATATTTATATATATATATATATTTATATATATATATATATTTATATATATATATATATTTATATATATATATATATTTATATATATATATATATTTATATATATATATATATTTATATATATATATATATATTTATATATATATATATATTTATATATATATATATTTATATATATATATATATTTATATATATATATATATATATATATATATATATATATATATATATATATATATATATATATATATATATATATATATATATATATATATATATATATATATATATATATATTCCCCTGAGGGCTCCACAGGGAACGGACGCTGGGAGGAGGCTCTGCCGGCCATGTGCCATTATCTTGCGACATCCTGACCCTACCGGGCCCAGACTCAACAGTGTGCAGTGTGAACGTCCTGGGAAGATGTGAGGGTGGCGGGAAGTGTCCAGGGTTAACTATCGCCACCAAAAACAATCAAAGAAGTGGATTGGCAGTGTGGAATCGTTTGAACTACGGTGAGGGCCAACAAGGGCGCCCTGAGGGGCTCCCTCGGTTATGGTGGTGGGGGGGGGGGGGAAGGGGTGTTGTGCGATCAGTCGAAGGGGGTGACCCGTGTGTAAGTGTTAATGAAAATATCCCTGAAAAATAGATACCTCGGCTCTCGGGAAACAGGTATCGTGTTTTAAGTGCATCGAGCTCACAGTGAACCAGATTATATTGTGCAGTGATATATCACGAAATTATACAAACGTGTTAGTGTCACCCCTCTGTCTCCCCCCCCCCTCCCCATACCCGCTAGTGTGTACCGTCACCCAACCCAAGAGCAACCCCCTCCCCCCTGTCCAACCCCAACCGCGACCGCTACCTCCCTGTTTCCACCCCTCAAGTTACGTCCGCCCAGCGCCCACCAGGCGCCCGCCCAGCGCCCACCGATGTCACAGGTCACGACTGACAGCCAGGCTTCTCTAAGCCAAGAGGAGCCATCAATCGACGACAGGTATGGCGCATGCCAAGTGTGTTACAAGGTGTGGAGACTCAAGCGCAACGGAGATGTGCGCAAGCATGCTCTCAACGGAACCGATTGTACGGGCATGTGGTGCCCTCCCAATGAGGGGTATCAATCAAGGCCCCACTCCAGCAGTCAGGGAAAACACCTCCAACAGCCTCATTTCGACTGAGAATCTACTAGAAGCCATCAAAGCCACATCGGTTGGAACCTTGCAGCACATCCCCAAAGCTGCCCGGCCCCAGGCAGCAGCCAAACTATCCAGCCTCTTGAAAAAGGTCTGACTCCCTCGGAACCATCCAAGCATGACGCAACCTTCTCCTGTTTGGTAACATATGCCTAGCTGTCCCTGCAAGGAGAGACAAATCACTAGCTTCGTCGGTCATTATGGCTATAGTTTTCCTAGCGAGGACAACCAGGCATCCCTCCCCACCCGTGCCAAAAACACCCACGGCAGGAAAGGTATCAACAGCAGAACCAAGGCATCCAAAATCAGAGCAACAGTCAGCAAGAAAATAGAAGGCAACACAATAGGGGCGATCAGAGTCATCACCAGTGAAGACACAGTTGCCACCAGGGATGCCGATACAGCACAAGCCCTGAGGGAAAAACACCCACCCAGAGCTCCTCGTGACGACAGTGTTCCCCTAGTCGGTGTCACCAGAGCAGAACCCCTGTGTGCGCTCGAATCCATGGTGCATAAAGCAGCTATATCCCTCCCACCAGGATCAGCAGGTGGGTTCACAGGACTAAGACCCAACCAAATCAAACAAATGCTCAACCCTGCACTGGGAGACATTGCACAGGGCCTTCTGGTGGAACTAACTAGATTCGCCAACACATGTCTAGCTGGCAACATACCAGAGACCATACGGCCTCTCTTTTTTGGCGCTACCCTCTGTGCCCTGAGGAAAAAAGATGGAGGAATCAGACCGGTAGCTGTGGGCAATTCACTCCGGCGTCTCGTCGCTAAGGCTGCTGCTAGAGCAGTTAGTCAGGCAGCAGCCGATATGCTGAAGCCAAAACAGCTTGGGTTTGGCATTCCCCAAGGGTGTGAGGCAGCGGCTCATGCAGCTAGAGCCTACATTGCCAACATTACGGATGAAAAAGCCCTGATAAAGCTGGACTTCAAAAATGCTTTCAATCTGGTTAGAAGGGATGCAGTACTCAGTGCAGTTCATCGCCTTTTTCCTTTCCTCTACCCGTTTGTAAACTCATGCTACAGCAAGAATCTAACTCTGCTTTTTGGGGAACATGAAATTGAATCACAAAAAGGTGTCCAACAGGGTGACCCCCTTGCTCTTTTTCTTTTCTGCCTAGTTATCAAGGAAGTCACCGATAACCTGTCCAGTGAGCTCAACATTTGTTTTTTGGACGATGGTACTCTAGCTGGCTCCCCAGCCTCACTCTTGGACGACATAAGAATAATTCAGGAGCAAGGAGCAAGCCTAGGCCTCACCCTGAACCCTTCCAAGTGCGAAATAACCTACACCAACCAGCGCATAATAGGGCAAATAAAGGTTGTTTTGCCTGGCATTCATCCAACCAACCCTGAGGACAGCACACTCCTAGGTGCTCCTCTTGGAAGGAATGCCATCGATGGGGTCCTTGGTAAGAAGATCACTGACCTGAAGAGGATGAACGAGAGGATTGAAGACATCGATGCTCATGATGCACTTTACCTCATCACCAGATGCTTGTCCCTCCCCAGGATGACCTACTTTCTAAGATGTTCGCCATCTTTCAACAATATTAAATTAGAGGAGTACGACAGCTTGCTGAAATCAACACTAGAAAAAGCCTTCAATCTTTCCCTCAGCGACTCACAGGGGAAACAAGCCTCCCTTCCTGTCAGACTCGGGGGCCTTGACGTGTGCACAGCAACACAAATTGCTGTACCAGCGTTCCTGTCCTCTTCAGTGGGGTCTGACAACTTTGTGAAGGAAATCCTACCTGAGCACCTAGTTCAACAAGCAGGGGTACATGATCCCAGCTTCACAGACTGCACAACCAAATGGGTCTCTTCTCACAGGGCCAGCACCCCAACCACCGCCTTCTGAAGCCCTTAAGCAATCCAGCTGGGATCGCCCCATTGCCGACCAAGAAGCTGCGACAACACCACATGACACTGCCCGACTTAGAGCTGTAGCCGCTCCCCATGCAGGTGATTTCCAATTAGCAACCCCAATGTCAGCAACCGGCACCCGTCTCACACCGCAGGCCCTCCGAATTGCCGTGGCTTTCTGCCTCGCTGCCCCAATCCACACCGAATACAAGTGTATTTGCGGCGAGGCAGAGGCCGACAGATACAGACGGCATGGCCTTCTCTGCCAAAGGACAGGAGGATGGCAGGCAAGACACGGCGAGGTCAATGACATTATTAAGAGAAGCCTTACCACAGCCGGTTGTCTAGCAGAAAGAGCCCTGTTACCTAATGTCTCGCAACTCTGATGAGCCTGTCGGTCGCCCAGACGGAATCACTGTGAACCCCTGGAAGAATGGTAGACAGTTGGTGTGGGACTACACTTGCGTTTCAACTTTAGCCAATACCTCTGTTGACTTCAGTGCTACACAAGCAGGAGGAGCTGCCAATCACCGGGAAGCGGCCAAGTCACGTAAATACAGAGACCTTGAGCACCACTACAATTTTGTCCCCATTGCCTCAGACACACTTGGTGCCTGGGGTAAAAAGTGCTGCTAGCTTTTTGAAGGAGTTGGGGTCTAAGCTAATCGAAACTAGAGACCCTAGAGCTGCCAGTTTTCTTTTTCAGCGCCTTAGTGTGGCAATCCAGAGAGGAAATGCTCACTGCATCCTAACCGCCATCTGAGGAGCTGGAGGAGCTGTTAAACTTGTGACAAGCAGCCTTGTACCCTGAATGTAATCAATATTGTAACTTTTTGTGTAATGACATTTTCAAATAGTTAGATAAATATACACACATACCAAAAGAATTGGGGTGGTAGGAGAAGAAAATATCAAAGTGTTCAGTGAGGATCCACAAGGTCTTCTCTGAGTACTCTTTATTTTCTTCTCCGAGGCTACGGGTCCCTACACTTGCACCGGAGGTGGTACCCCTCCTAAAAAATTATAATATAAATATAAATATAAATATATATATATATATATATATATATATATATATATATATATATATATATATATATATATATGACAATGTCAGACCACGGAGGAAAAATGAAACAGGAAATTTCCTTAAGTACTTTCGTATATTAAATACATCTTCAGAAGGTCCAGAAGGACCTTCTGAAGATGTATTTAATATACGAAAGTACTTAAGGAAATTTCCTGTTTCATTTTTCCTCCGTGGTCTGACATTGTCACATTCTTAATCACGTGTTTATTTTCGTGATATACACACATATATATATATATATATATATATATATATATATATATATATATATATATATATATATATATATATATATATATATATATATGTGTGTATATCACGAAAATAAACACGTGATTAAGAATGTGACAATGTCAGACCACGGAGGAAAAATGAAACAGGAAATTTCCTTAAGTACTTTCGTATATTAAATACATCTTCAGAAGGTCCTTCTGGACCTTCTGAAGATGTATTTAATATACGAAAGTACTTAAGGAAATTTCCTGTTTCATTTTTCCTCCGTGGTCTGACATTGTCATATATATATATATATATATATATATATATATATATATATATATATATATATATATATATATATATATATATATATATATATATATATATATATATATGTCGTACCTAGTAGCCAGAACACACTTCTCAGCCTACTATTCAAGGCCCGATTTGCCTAATAAGCAAAGTTTTCATGAATTAATTGTTTTTCGACTACCTAACCTACCTAACCTAACTTTTTCGGCCACCTAACCCAACCTAACCTATAGAGATAGGTTAGGTTAGGTTAGGTTAGGTAGGGTTGGTTAGGTTCGGTCATATATCTACGTTAATTTTAACTCAAATAAAAAAAAATTGACCTCATACATAATGAAATGGGTAGCTTTATTTCATAAGAAAAAAATTAGAGAAAATATATTAATTCAGGAAAACTTGGCTTATTAGGCAAATCGGGCCTTGCATAGTAGGCTGAAAAGTGCGTTCTGGCTACTAGGTACGACATATATATATATATTATATAATTGATTGGATTGGTAGGATAGAAGACAGACTAATACAAGGGCGGAGGGAGAAGAAGATTGAAATGTTACCGAAAATGCTAGTTTAACATTAACCATATCACCACTATCACTAAATGTTCCAATTACGTGCAAGAAGAATGATTTACTTATCATAAAATGGTTTATCAACTAGTAGATAACCGCTTCAAGTTATAGTGTTAAACATTTAACATTAATAAACGTTTTCCCTAAACCTGTTGTACTTGTGTGGGAATAAATATATATAATACATAATGATCAACTGCGATTCGTACACGCTTTTCAAAGTAATTTTAATCCCTCGATTCCTACTGGTACTGGTGTACCAGTACTGATGTACTTGTGCACACGTACATGAAATTACACATTATATTAAATACCTCAAAAAGACTGATTCAACCCGTCTTGTATAGGGAGAAATATCCCGCTAGATAATAAGTAATTAATTTTCAGTAGAAGGCACCAAACCGGGAAGGCTATGTAGCACCATCAAATGTGCCAGATAATCAGAGGGTGCTAAATATCACCAAGGATGCCAATACGACAACAAAAACGCATAAGGCGAACGATATCAAAAGTATCCGAGTCGCCAAGAATTCTATCGAGGGACAAGCGACTGCAGGGGACAGTCGGAAAACAAGACACGCTCGTCCTGGAAGTCAGGACATTCAACAAGGATATGTACGACCGTAAGAGGGACAGTGCAATTCGGACAATAAGGAGCAGGGCGGCGCTCCATTAAGTGATCATGAGTTAAACGGGTATGGCCAATACGTAACCTAGCCAGAGCCGTTTCCCACCGCCGGTTACGGTGGCAGAAGGAAGGCCACGGACACACAACTCTTGAGAGTACGCAGTTTGTTACCAAGAACAGAAGACCAACAGCTCTGCCATCGGGCAAGGATGGAGGCATTAATAACTGGGTAAAGTCAGAATAAGGAACACCTTTATGGGAGATGGGACAAGTGCGGATAGCGTCCTTAGCCACAGCATCCGCATGCTCATTTAAAGAGACACCAACATGGCAGGGAACCCAGCAAAATGCAACAGACTTAAATTTACTGGAGATAAGAAACAGCCAATGTTGCATCTCGATGACCACAGGGTGGACTGGATTAATGGACCCTAAAGCCATGAGGGAACTGCGAGGGTCAACTACTACCACGAAGGAGGATTGCCCCCAGGAAACCAGGAGACGAAGAGCATAGATAATAGCATAGAGTTCTGCTGTGAAGATGCTAGCCTCCGGAGGAAGGTGACACATATAAGTGTGGTCAGGAAAAACAACAGTAGCTCATACCGTCAGCAGACTTTGACCCGTCGGTGAAGATGGGAACGGAGTGGGAGTGAGAAGAAAAGTGCTCAAGGAAGAGGCGTTTCAGAACTGTAGGATGGGTAAAAGCGTTAGTGATGCGGGTCAGAGAAATACAAAATTTGGGAAGGGGGATGCTCCACGGGGGCAAGGAGGGAACAATACGAGGAGAAACATTAGTAAGACGAACCGAAAGAATCTTGTGAGCGAGACAAACGGAGAGAAAGAGGAAGGTGGTGAAGAGGAACAGGAACTACAGGAAGGGTAAATGTCAAAGCACGACAGAGGCGAGTGAGACGATGCTATAAGGATCGTGCAAGATAGCGAAGACTAACGATCACGGCGATCCTGGAGAGACAGCCAGCCAGTGTCAGCGTACAAGCTGAGGGTAGGAGTTGAACGAAAAGCACCAGAGCCGAGGCGCAACCCAGTATGGTGCAAAGGATCAAGATGGCGAAGAGTAGGAGAAGGAGAAGCAGAAGAGTATGCAGGGCAATCATAATCGAGCTTAGACAGGACGAGAGAGGAATGCAAATAGAGGAGCGTGCACTTATACGCTCCCCAAGAAGTATGGGACAAAACCTTAAGTAGGTTAAGGGCCTTAGAGCATTTAACATGGAGGTAAGAGACATGGGGCGACCAAGACAAACGAGTGTCAAAGAATAACCCCAAAAGCTTCGTGGAATTTTTGTACTCAAGGGGATGACCATAAAGTGACAGAGGGATGAAGAACGACCCGCTTCCGAGTATGTCATGGCACACGTCTTAGTAGTAGACAACTTGAAATCATGATTGGTGGCCCAAGATGACACGGCATCAATCGCAAGTTGAAGCCACCGTTGAAAGAGAGGCGAATCATCACCTCGACAGCAAAGAGCAAGATCATCAACATAAAGAGCGGAGAAGATGCTAGAAGGAAGGGAGGAAAGGAGACCATTGAGGGTAACCAGAAAAAGAGTAGTACTCAGAACACACCTTCATACTGTCGAAAAGAGGCAGAGTGGCACCAAGCCTGACTCGAAAGGTACAACGAGAGAGAAAGCTTTGAAGGAAGAGAGGGAGATTACCACGAAGGACAAAAGAACGAAGGTGGGACAGAATATGGTATCTCCAAGTCGTGTCATAAGCCTTTTCCAGGTCAAAAAGGACAGCAACAACGGAGGTCTTCACAGCAAAAGCAGTACGAATATAGACCAAGTTCACCAAGACCTAAGTCGTGCTGCGGCACTTGCGAAAACCAAATTGAGAAGGAGAGAGGTGGTGGTGGTGTTCCAAGAACCACATCAGATGGACATTTACCATACGCTCAAACAGCTTGTAAACACAACTCTTGAGAGCAATAGGGTGGAAATCCTTAGGGGACATACCGAGAGACCCTGGTTTCCGAATAGGGAGTACAACGGCATCGAGCCAGTCCTCAGGGACGGGCGACGACTCTCAGACCTGGTTATACAGATTCAGTAAATACTGAAACGTGCACGGAGGGAGATGGCGAAGCATCTCATAATGAACGTCATCCGAGCCCGCTGCCGTAGATCCGCAGTGGGCCAGGGTAGACTGAAGTTCATAAAGAGAGAAAAGATCGTTATAGGGAAGGCGGAGAAGAGTGTGGAAATTTAAAGGATGCGATTCAAGAACAGGCTTACGAAGGAAGGAAGGATTGAGGAAGATGAGAACTAGAGCTAACAGAAGAAAAGTGGGAACCCAGTTCAGCCGCGACCTTCACTGGATCCGCCACACGAGTCCCACGGAGACAGAGAACCAGCGAAACATCTGGAACAAACTTGCCCGCAATCTTGCGGATCTTCTTCCAGATCTGCGGTAGAGGAGTATCGGACGTAATGGTTTTAACATAATATTTCCAACTCTCACGTTTAGCAGTACGGATGGTCCTACGGGCCACCGCACTTGCCTTCCTAAACAGAATACAAGAATCAGCCGTCTGCCGGTGGCGGTGTTTTTTCCAGGCTGCACGCTTACAGCGGACAGCCTGAGCACAGTCCGCATTCCACCAGGGAACACACTTCCGTATGCCCCAGGAGGAAGAGTGAGGGATAGAGCTGAAGGCAGCGTTGAAGACTGTCATAAAAAAGGAGGAGGGCGCGAGGAAGAGGCAGAGAGGAGAGGTCAGAGAGTCGCGCGGAGGGTGAATAGGCACAAGTCAGCCTTGGCAAACTGCCACCTAGGGAAGGAAAGGGGAGGGTGGAAAGAAAAAAGAAACGAGGATGGGGAAATTATCACTTATGGAGGTCATCAAGAACCTGCCACGTGAAATCTAAGTAGAGGGACGACGAGCAGAGAGAAAGATCAAGACAGGAAAGGGTGCGAGTTCGAGAGTCCACATGAGTGGGCTCACCAGAATTCAGAAGAGATAGAGAGGAAGCGAGGACGAACGGTTCGGGAAGACGGCCTCGGGTGTTTGTCAGAACATCACCCCAGAGGGAATGTCGACAGTTTAAATCACCCAAAAGGAGCACCGGCTCTGGCAAGGAGTCCAGGAGGTGCTTAAGATCGGGGAGGGAAAGAGGGACATTTGGAAGGAGATAAGTGGAACAGACTGTATATCATTTACCCACAAAAACACGGGCAGCAGAACAATGGATAGGGGACGGAAGAAGTAGGGGGACGAAGGGAATATCAGAACGAATTAAGAGAGCAGTAGAGTTATGGGCCCCAGCAAGAGCTGGTGGGGGGGAGAAAGAAAGGAATAACCACGAAAGTGACCAGGACGAGCACCAAGCATTGGTTCCTGGAGACAAACACAAAGTGGTGTAAACTGTGTAATTAAAAGTTGGAGTTCATGGAAGTTGGCATAAAATCCACGAATATTCCACTGAAGAATAGACATTATCAAAGAGAAAGGACAGTAACAGAGAACAAGAAAAAATATGGGAAAGAGGAACACAGTTTATTAAAGGATCTTAGGGTCATGAGCAGGGTCAGGAGCAGGGTCAGGAGTAGGGTCGGCAAAATCAGGGTTAGGGGGCATGGGTAAACTTAGTAAGGAGAGAGGGGAGGGAGCGAGAGAACAGACCAGACGTGGACTGATGGGGTTCGGAGGAGGAGGAAGAGGAGACAACTGAGAGGGGCAGGCAAGGACAGTTGGAGGAGGCGGGGGGGTGCAGAAATCAGGGAGTGCACCTCAGGAAGAGCAGCAACAGAGAGGGAATCGGGGGTGGAAGAAACCTACATATCAGAGACGGGTTCGACTACTGAAATGGGAGGGGATAGAGTGACAGTCAGAGGGAGGGGGCGTGGAAGAAAGCGAAACCTTCTTACCCGCCAGAGGAAGAAGGGGAGGAGCCAGGCTTACGTTTCTGGCTCAAAGAGACAGGCGTTCCAGTAACAACGTACCGGGCGACAGACTCAATGGTTTTAGCAGGAGAAGAAGAACGAGAGCGAACAACACGAAGATTGCTGGGAGGATGATGGATATCAGCCTGGACAGACAGGTGGCATGGAAGGTCAAGAGACTGGGGGGAGGGTCGGGAAGAAAATGAGGGGAGATGGAGAAGAAGACAAAGAAGATATGGCGGACTGGGTAGGAAGGGGGGGAAATCCCAGATGGAGAAGCGGGAGGGAGACCATCCGGGACAGGAGGCATAGGAATAGGGGAGGTGGTGGTGGGTGGGGTCGGGTTTAAGGCCTGGAAACGGTTGTGAGACCGAGGAAGACGGGAAGGACGAGGAGAGGTAGAACGCAACACGCGAGCGTAGGAGACGCCCGCGAAAGGGGTTAGACGACGAACTTGGCGTCTCGCTTCAGGAAGACAGACAATCACGGTGCTTCAAGTTGAGGACGGCTTCCTCGAGTTTGTAGTACATACACGAGCGGGAGAAGGTAGGATGGGCTTAACCGCAATTGAGGCAGCGAGCCTGGGGAGAAGTGCACTCGGACTTAGAATGACTATCGTCCCCACACACGGGGTACAGAAACACAGTACTGGTGCATTTGAGGACACCGTGCCCAAACTTCCAACACTTATTGCATAGTCTAGGAGAGGGAATGTACTCCTGAACGGAGCATCTGGCACCAGCAAGAATAATAGAGGGCGGAATGGTCCTATTATCAAAGGTGACTTTTACAACTCAAAGGGGCTGACGGCGATGACCACGAAAGGGTCGAGTAAACGTGTCCACCTGGAGGACAAAATGGCCTTGGGCTTCGAGGATATGTTTAATATCCTCATGGCAATCGTCGAGGTCCCGAAGACCAGTTGCAACATGGTGCGGGAGAAGAACAGTGCCAACACTGGCATTTAACCGAGCGTTCTTGGAGACCCAAACAGGGGTCTCTCCAATGTAGAACAAAGCGGCTAAGCGAGTAGCTGCATCCTGAGAAGGAGCAGCGACGACACGCATACTGTAACTGGTGGAGTTAAAAGTAACAGAGGCATCTACTGAATCAACAAGGTGTTTATGGAGGGAGAAATCGTCAGGAGGAGTAGAATCCAGATGGTGGAGATCAAAGTATTTAGTCCATGTAGCGGGACCAAACAAGGCGTTGTAAGTAGCATTTCGGGAAGAGATCGTGCGAGTGCGGCCGTGGCGGGAACGGCGTTGAGAACCCCCGGAGTTCATGGGGGTAAAAGGCGCAGTAGTCACAATGAGAGACGGAGCCGTGCCAGGGGACGAGGTGGTCACCACTGGGGGCTGGGGACTCGACCCTACCGCAGAGGAGGGAGGGGAGCTGAGGGTAGTAGTCAGGTCGTCGGGGCCCAATGCAGCAGGGGCTACAGGGCCTGGTCTTCCAACACAGTCCGACTCGGGGGCTTGGTTGCCCACCCTACGAGCCTGAGAAAATACAAGGGAAACATTATCAGCCATGAAAACGAGGAAAACTTTCATTCACGAATGTGCCCCCACACCCACCATGGAGCCACAATTAGAGGCAGGACACCCAACAAGAAGCTATCGCCGATCTTGCCGGGGCCCCCCAGGTGTGCGTCGTGAGTATACGCCCCACAAACGCCACCTTAAGAACCGTGAGTCCGTCGAGAGCAGGTTCAGTGACGAAAGGAGGATTGACAATAAAAGGGTCCCCTCGCTCTAGACGTTGGGTACTACCGTTCTACAGGTGCAAGAGTATGCCTCCTCAAACACCCGAGCGTCAAAACAAAAGGTCGAATAAGTAATCAAAACAGGCAAAAGGTCGGCAGGAAATGACAACTTGATAGAAGAGGAGGGAGAAAAAGAAACACGAGTAAAAGGAAAAGGGGCCTGGCAAAATTGGTAAAGGCAGCAGCAGGAGAATAAGGCTGCAAAGGGACAGAGGACTGACCCACGGAGCATCACACTCCGGCAGCTGCCCAACAAGCACCCTCACGGCGACAACGAGCCAGACAGTGAGGGGGGCTAGATAATAAATCAGGTCACACTTTGGTTGATCTAAAGGGCCGACTTATCACATTAGGGTAAAACCCAACCTCTGACTAGACATCCACAGCCCGTTCTCAACACAACGGCCAAGTGGTCGTTAACCCGGGCAGCCAAACGTGAACGTGAAGAACGCTGCATATATAACGTGTCCTCCGTCTATGCTCGTCTGCCGGAACAACCGTGGACATCTTCAAGAGAAAACTGGACTGTTTTCTAAGAGAAGTTCCGGATCAGCCGGGCTGTGGTATGTGGCCCTGCGGGCCGCTCCAAGCAACAGCCTGGTGGACCAAACTCTCAAGTCGAGCCTGGCCTCGGGCCGGGCTTGGGGAGTAGAACAACTCCCAGAACCCCATCAAGCAGGTGTGCTCTGGCCCACAGCAATTCACACATTTTAACAAGACATTACAAATATTTGATCATACGTGAACTATTATTAAACATTAGATCTTAGTGTATAGTTAGGTTGATCTTACTCATTTGACAATTTGTATTTCGGTACGTGGGTGAAGTTAGTTTCGGTTTGAACAAAGTCATCAAACTACAGTTTAGGAATTGGTCTGAACGTCACCAGTTAAATCGTGCGAAAAGTGCTTATTATTCACGAGCAGCTGTTTGGTGGTTGTAACATTGGACATTTGGCCGTAGTTTGAGGACGGGCTTGTACACCTGACTCAACAACGCTCGTATTCCTCTCTAGCACAGCTCTCAGGGTGTTCGTATTAAACCTGAACCACCTATTTAGGCCGTCGGTCAGAAAACGTCAATACAAGTTCTTTAATTTCTACTAAAATCCCTCAATTGACCAATTGGTATATCCAGTCCAAATTTTTTTTTTATTATTTTAGGGAGAAGTTAGAATTCACTCGCCTACTATAATCACCTTCAACAACAATCCAAGTCCTATACGCAATTTATACATACAGTACATTAATATTTACTTATATCGGACAAAATATAGTACTTGGTTACACAGGACGTTAATGTTAATTAAGTCGTCCCTGGGACTGGCTGCAGCGTGGACGACACTGACTCAGGATAGTTAGTTTCATTCACACAAGATGGGCTGTGTGATCCTATGGCTTTTGTCATCTAATTCCCGTAGTTACTTCTTCTGGTGACATTACTATTTCAGTGAGGCTTTTCTATGGAATTAAGTGGGGGGGGGGGGGTTATGTGATGCTTGCTAGATTAAAAAAGTCTTTGGTCCGTATTTCAACGACTGCAATACCAAGTTCACAAACACCTTATAACTGCCAGAATTTAACGACTATATTTAATTTTTTCTCCGGCTTTTGGTTGAACGTTCAATAAAGTTATTAGTTGTATACGTTTGTACAGTTCATGTCTCAAAGTTGACACCCGAGCCGCTGTTGTGGAACAGTCAATGACGGTCGTTTTAGCATGTAATTTTGTTTTAATAATCAAAAGTTTTCAGCTGGGTCAAAGTCTTGACTAATAGACAAAGATTTATTACTCAATGTCATTATATTTACAAATGACTAAGCCAGAGGTATTTGAATTATTTAAAATAAAGCTTTAACATCTTGTAACCCATTCTTAATTAGGCAATCAACAAATATAGACTAGTTTACCAACAGAATACATTGTGATAAAATAACTTATCATCTAGTGTAACTTGCCTGTAAGCCTGGCGCAGGTAACCTCTTCCACAGGACTGTAAAGTGTAACTAATTAATAGCACCAATGTGGCGGACGGCAAGCAGCACCTCTCCCTACGCCGGCCTGCACCACACTGCCCGCCGAGCCTTTTGACTACCTTGTCCTGATGGATCAACTACCTGTGATGTTATTCACCTCACCTGACATGAGACCGCTTCACATACAAATAATTCACAAGTAAAGTCACTTCAACAATATTAATAAAGAGTTCATTTCTATTTATGTGAAGTATGAGCAAGTATGAGTATGTATTACAAGCACATACCTCACTACTGGACATTAAACCCACTACCACACCCACCTAGTAGCTTGGAGGCTCCATAACGCCTTCTGTAACTGTGTTATGTTGGGGTCTAGGCCAGCGGCCAGATACAGCAACCGGTTACGGTGTTCAACCTCGTGTGTACTCACCTATTTGAGCTTGCGGGGGTTGAGCTTTGGCTCTTTGGTCCCGCATCTCAACAGTCAATCGACTGGTGTACAGATTCCTGAGCCTACTGGGCTTTGTTATATCTACATTTGAAACTGTGTATGGAGTCAGCCTCCACCACATCAATTCGTAATGCATTCCACCTGTTAACTACTCTGACACTGAAAAAGTTCTTTCTAACGTCCCTGTGGCTCATTTGGGTACTCAGTTTCCACCTGTGTCTCCTTGTTCGCGTACCAACAGTGTTAAACACTTTATCCTAATCTACCCTGTCAATTCCCCTGAGGATTTTGTAGGTAGTGATCATTTTACGCCTTACTCTTCTGTCTTCCAGTGTCGTGAAATGCATTTCCCGCCGCCTTTCCTCATAACACATGCCTCTTCGTTCTTAGTCTAATCTAGTGGCATACCTCTGAACTTTTTCCAGCTTTGTCTTGTGTTTGACAAGGTACGGGCTCCATGCTACGGCCGCATACTCCAGGATTGGTCGTACACATGTGGTATACAAGATTCTGAATGATTCCTTGCCTAGGATCCTGAAGGCTGTTCTGATGTTAGCAAGCCTCGCTTATGCCGCAGACGTTATTCTTTTAATGTGGGCTTCAGGAGACAAGTTTGGCATGTTATCAACTCCTAGATCATTCTCTCTGTCCGTTTCATGAAGTACTTCATCTGATATTCTGTATCCTGTGTCTGGCCTCCTGTTTTCACCGCCTAGTTTCATTACTTTGCATTTACTTGGGTTGAACTTTAGCACCCATTTGTTTGACCATTCATTCAGTCTGTCTAGGTAATTTTGTAGCCTCTCACTATCATCCTCTGTTTCAATCCTCCTGATTATTTTTGTATCGTCAGCAAACAATGAAAGAAACGACTGACCCCTGCAGGACTTCACTGGTGACGTCTCGTCAATCTGATTCCTCACCCCTCACAGTGACTCGCTGTTTTCTGTTGCTTAGGTACTCCCTCATCCAATGGAGTACCTTCCCTTTTACTCTAGTTCTACTCTAGGGCCCTCCAGCTTTTTCACTAGCCTTTTTTTGTGGCACTGTGTCAAAGGCTTTCTGGCAATCCAAAAATATGCAGTCTGCCCTCACCCCTATCTTTATTGCCAGGTTTTTGTTGCTTGGTCGTAGAATTCAATTAATCCAGTGAAGCAGGACTTGCCATACCTGAATCCAAGTTGATGCTGAGTTACAAAGTTCTTTCGCTCCAGATGTTCCACTAGCTTTATTCGCAAAATCTTCTCCATCAGCTTGGATGGTATGCAAGTTAGGGACACTGGCCTGTAGTTCAGTGTCTCCTGTTTATCCCCATTCATGTATATTGGGACTACATTAGCCGCTTTCCAAATTCTTGTCAGTTCTCCTGTTGCCAGTGATTTATTGTACACTATGGAGAGTGACAGGCACAGTGCTCCTGCTACTTCCTTTAGTATCCAAAGGGAGATTCCATCTGGGCCTATAGCCTTTGTCACATCCAACTCTAGTAAAAGCTTCCTTACTTCCCCACTGGTAATCTCAAACTCTTCTAGTGGTTCCTGGCTAACTATTCCCTCTCTTATCTCCGGAACTTCCCCTTGCTCTAAAGTGAAGACCTCCTGGAATTTCTTATTCAGTTCCTCGCATACTTCTTTGTTGTTTGTAGTGAATCCGTCTACCCCTATCCTAAATTTCATTACCTTTTTCTTTACTGTTGATTTTCTTCCGATGTGGCTGTGCAGCAATTTAGGTTGAGTTTTGGCCTATCTTGCATATTGTCATTTCGTAGTGTCTTTCTGCCACTCTTCTCAACCTGACACATTCATTCCTGGCACTCTGGTATCTTTCTCTGCTCTCAATTGTTCTGGTATTCCTATAGTTTCTCCATGCCCTTTTACTTTGCTGCTTAGCTAGCCTACATCTCTGATTAAACCATGGGTTTCTCATCCTCATTTCATTGTTTTTCTTTTGGACAAGGACAAACTTGTTTGCTGATTCCTTGCACTTCTGCGTGATGTAGTCTATCATGTCTTGGGCCGTCTTTTCCCTGAGCTCTGTTTCCCCTGTTATATCTGTTAGGAATTTTCTAATCTCCTAATAATTTCCCTTTCGGAATGATAGCCATTTGTTCCAGTTTCCCTCCTCGAGCTCAATAACCCTTCTTCAATCAGATACTCAAACACCAATACACTGTGGTCGCTCATTCCTACTGGGGCCTCGAAACTGATTTCCCTCATGTCGGAGTCATTCAGGGTGAAGACTAGGTCGAGTCTTCCTGGTTAATCGTTTCCTCTCATCCTCGAGGGCTCCCTGACATGCTGGCTTAGAAAGTTTCTTGTCGCCAGCTCCATTAGTTTGGTTCTCCATGTATCCTCAACTCCATGCGGTTCCTTGTTCTCCCAGTCTATCCTTCCGTGATTGAAGTCCCCATGATGAGCAGATGGGATCTATTTTTACAGGCAGCAGAGGCTGCCCTCTGAATTATAGTGTTAACTGCCATATTGTTGTTGCCATACTCTTGGCTGGGTCTTGTGTCATTTGGTGAAGGGTTATATATCACTGCTACTACTACTTTTGGTCCTTCCATTATCATGGGGCCTGTTATGTAGTCACTTAATCCCTTGCAGCCTGGGGTAACCATCTCCTCGAAACTCCATTCCTATCTCATTAGTAGGGCCACTCCACCTCTTCCCCTTCCTTCCCTCTCTTTCCTTATTAGAGTGTAGTCCTGGGGAAACACCACATTCGTTAAGATTTCTGAGAGTTTTGTTTCTCTGAGTCCGATTACATCTGAGTATTACATCTGAGTATTACATCTGAGTATTACATCTGAGTATTACATCTGAGTATTACATCAGAGTTACAGGACCTTCTTGTGCTCTTTCCCTGAGTTCACTTGCCTTGCTTGTGATCCCATCTATGTTCGAGTACATCACCATGAAACTGACTCTCTTCTGTCCTTTCTCAGGTCCAATTACTTCCCTGAAGCAGGGAAACAGGAAGGGGCCTGGATGGAGGGCCAATGAAGGGGGACCTAGGGGATCTAGGGTGTGTGGGGACTGGGCAGATCTGGTACGGTGAGGGTGATGTAGGAGGAACAGGTTGGAGGGGGGGGGGAGGAAAGAGGGCTTGGGGGATGGGGAGGCTGGGGGGGGGGGTGAGAGGGGGAGACTTGTGGAGGTTGGTGAGAGGTTGACGTTTGGGGGGTTATGGGAGGAGGGAGGGCTTGGGGGGATGGGGAGAATTGGGGACTTGAGGAGGCAGAAGAGGAAGGAGGGCTTGGGGGGGGGGGAGGAGATAGGGGTAAAGGAAGTGCTGAGAGGGATGAGGAAGAAGGGAGGGCTTAGGGGAGTGGGGGAGAAGGGAGGGCTCAGGGGGCTGGGGGATACTGGAGGGCTTAGGGGGTTGGGGGAGAATGGAGGGCTTGGAGGTGGGGGAGTAGTTAGGGCAAGGGGGGGGGTTAGGGAGGGATTTGGGGGTGAAGAATTGAGATCCTGGGGAGGGTGCCCTAGGTGGGCACCAGGGGTTGGGGCATGTAGGACTTCTATTGGGTGGCGTATGGGGTTGGTGCTACTCTCACTATGTCTATTGAGCTGCTTGTGGAGGGTTCCCTACTCCCCTTTGGGGGTTGTAGGGCTCGGGTTTGTGGCTTCCTGATTCCTTTCTGTCTCTCTGCACTCCCTCGCGGCTGCTGCCCTCATTCGCTCGTACCTTGTCCTATCCCTCTGCAGGAATATTTTTTTGAACTTCTGTGCATATGCTAGTCTGCTCTTCCTTTCTAACAAATCCTCTTTTGTTCTCTCACTTGTGAGTGCCACCTTTATCAGTCAGTCTTTGTCCTTGTTGTACTGTCCGATCTTGTGTCTCCTCTCCACTGGACTGGTCCCTGATTGCTCCTTAATGCCTACTATTACTACTGCTCTCTTTCGGTCTATCAGCTGGCCAGTACATCTAGCTGCTTCCTGAGAAGAAGCCACTTCCATGGCAACTTTCCTAATTGCAGAACTAGCTTCAGGGCTCTTTTTAAACAATTCTTCAAATGACGGTTGTTTTGTAGGAGTCCCCTCAACCTGAACATCACCAACTCCCTGAGGGATGGTCTGTGTCTGGTATTGGGGAGGAGTCTCCATCAGGCTTCTTATTTCCTCCTTTGCTGCCCTTAGTTCATCCTGCAGGTTGGTTACTGTCTCCCTCATTACCATCAGTCCTTCACTGAATTGTATCCAAGTATGAATTGTATCCAAAATTGTATCCAAGATTACTAAATAAATATGAAAACCCACTAAACACTGCGTATCTAATCAACTCAACAACGTAACATAATCGTACGTTACAGTCTATTGTTGGAAAGTTACTTGAATAACTAACTCGAACAAACTAATAGCTAACTCGAACGCTCGACTGCACCTGTCGGCTCCGCCATCCCTCCACTTTTATCTGCTGTAAATGATCTCTCTGCATCCCTCAAATGATGTAATTTTCCCAGAAGGCAGCTATGTACTCTGTGACCCAAATGTGATTGAAACAATTTTCAATATCAATCCTCAAAATCTCATTTCGACCTCACTAGTGTTGTTCCCTGGTGAAAGCTGCACCCGACGTTCTCTACTGCCACATCAACGAGTCTTTACTACTGTGCCTGCCTACATTTGTCCTGCTATAATGAATAACAGATCCAAATCCGGTAGGGCCACTAAGGCAGATAGCACGCCGATCAGGAATAATCAACTAGCCAAGCTAGCAACAAGGTTAGTCAAGCTGTCCCTCCCTCGGGGGCCGCCGGGGGGTGGGGGGGGGGGGGGTACCGACTCTCCCCTTGTCAACAATAACAAACCATCCCAGCTGAGTGGTGCTTCGAAATCGTCACGGATCATGCAACAATTATACAGCCGTATGGATCAACTTAAACGAGCTGCTGCCCCTTGCTCCAATTTCAAGCACATTGCTGATAACCCATGGCCCAAGTTATTAACCCAAATACTTGAAGACCAACTGTTAGTAATCCAAGAGCAATCGGACTTAATAATTAACATGCGAAGTAAAGCTTCAGCAATGCTCAAGATTAATCAAGATCTGTCTGCCAGAGTCGACCTTCTCCAACATGAATTAAACTCTCTCAAGACCACAGTTACTGACTTTAAACTAGAATGAGGGTTGTTGCCTGCCTGGCTGCGTGCTGACGTGGCAGTTTTGACATGGGGGGCCTTGCAATTCCTCCTGTTCTGCGGGTGAATTCCGTGGGACTGGAGTTCTCGTGTAAGGCTGGTTATCCAGCCATTGAGTTGGTGATGTGCGACATGCTTCGTGTCCCGGTGGAGGCTGTCTACGGAGTTGAGCTTGTTACGGCCAACCGGGTGATTATCAAGTTCGTGCAGGAGGACGAGTATCGGGACTTCCTCCGTCGGTACGAAGGGCGTTCGTTGCAGTTGCCGGATGGCGCCGGCTCTGTTGCGGTTTTAGACCGAAGTGGTGCCCTGACTTATGTCAGTGTACACGGTGTGCCCCTGGAGTTCCCTGAAGACCTTCTCCGGCGCTTCTTCGGGCGGTATGGTGCAGTCATCAGTGTGCGGGTGAACACGCTTTCCTCGGGGAAGTATGCTGGGAAGCAGACAAACATCCGTACCTTAGGTATGCCCCTGCGGTCGGATATCCCTTCTTCTGTCCGGCTGCTGGGTTACTACGTTCGGGTGTATTATGCCCGGCAGCCCCGTACCTGTTTCCAATGTGGCCAGTTAGGGCATCAGGCTGCTGGGTGCTCTGAGGCCCCTGCTGCACCTGTTAACTTGTTTTGGAAAGAGGATTTCCCGCTGCTCCCTCAGGGCGGGGATTCCGGAGATGAAGAGGGGCAGGTCCCGTTCACTGCTGATGCGGCCCCCCCCCCCCCCCTGCGTCACCCGACATGCTCCCGGTGGTTGCTGTCCCTCCTCCGGGTGTTCCGGTGGCTCCTGTCGCTGATCAATTCGCTCTGCCAGTGTCAGGAGACATATTTTTCCTGCTCTCTCGTGCACTGAATTAAGTACGAAATTGCATGGTGCACCAGTGATGTGCACCGTGATTCAACTTTCTGAATATAACTTTAGCACAGTCGTGTTGGGTGTCGTTGGACAGCCCATGACATTTGCTAGCCATTGATGTCATTCTGATCGCTGTATCAGGTCTGTGAAGGAAATTACAGAAGGGAGTTGATTTCAGGGAAAATTTTGTACAAGTCAAGTGTAGAGAGGGAGATATGGGGGGTTAACGGCTGTAGAGCACCTCCCCTATCACGTGTCCACCTAGTGAGAGAGGGGGCTGGCGTCATGAGGCAGGTGTTCCATTGGCCAGGGCTTCTGGGCCTCAGGAATGCTGAACCGTGATTGGCCAAGACGCTGAGGGGTAGCCTTGGCGGGAAAAAATATTCTTACCTACAACGTTGCTATGAGAGGACGTAATTTTCCGTGCTAGGCCAAGCATCGGGAAATACCGCCTACAACCTTACTAAAGTCACGCCTATCATCTTGCTATCTTTCCATGTGCCGTCCGTAAGAATCCGGTAGTCCGGAAAGTTGCTTGTACAGAACAGTGTGAAGTGAGACATCTAGCCGCGTAATTGTGGGATGCCATCTTAGAGCAACTGGACTGAGTGAGGCGGTTAATTATCGGGCTACGAAAGTGACATCCGCCGTCTATCATATCTGTGCTTGAAGGTACTGCAGTGAGACGTGCTAGAGAAGGTTTCAGTGTTATGAGAGAAACCTTAAAAGTTCTAATTCTGAGGAAACCAAAGAGAACAATGAAGGACTCCGTCTCGGGTCTCGTGTTCCGTGTAACACTGTGTACCGTCGTATCCTGGGGTACCGTGACAAGTAGAAGGGTGTGGTACCACATCCCAGCTGTTGTGTGCGCACCCTGGTCTGCCTAAGCCGGCATGTCCGCGCCACCTGGTCTCTGTGTGTGGAGCTAACCCCCGTGGTCTAGGGCCCTGTGCTCCACCTGACCACGTGTAGGAAGTGAGGACGCCTACGTCATCATCCAGCAGCAGTAGTGGGAGTGTGAGGTTGACGTGTATGTGAGTGAGTGGGGGTATGGCGGGCCCGCGAGATTGATGTAAGTACACTGTTTCCGTTTTGGGTAATAAAACTCTGAAGCTGGGTTCGCCCCCAGTGTTCCGTCTGTCCTCTGTCCTTGTGACCACCTGGTGAGGTGAATGGGAATTGGAGACGTGTGAGTCTACCCTGTTTGCCGTCATCAAGTTGAGGTTGGGCCCAACTGTGATTTTGACGTGTGTGAGGACACCTAGAGACACGGTAGAGCTTCTATTTTTCTCTATGTGCCGCGTATGTATATTGCTGTAATTTGATTCCCTTTTTCAGCAGTGAAAAGTGGTAACAGGGAGGTTTCCTTTGGTTATAAATTTTACTGTTGTGTTGTGGTAAAGTGTGAATTATTGGTAGATAATTTACTGGGGGAAGTCATTTACAAGTTTTGCCGTGAGTGGCAAGGATGTACTGTGATGTACTGTGTTGTACTGTGTGTAAACCGTAGACAAGTTTGACCTTGGTGGAAGGCGTTGTGTATTGTGAAGGATTCCGTGAGAATTAAAGTCAGTTAACGTCACTAGGGGTCACGATTTACTTAACGAGGTCACTTGTTCGTTGAACATTGTTGTGATTAACGTAGGGACGTGTAAAGGCAACAGTCACAGTGAAGTTCACGCAGTGGAGGAATTGTCAGGTGAAGACTAACGTAGTGTTAACGATTTAACGAGCTGTCGTTAATTGATTGATTAACGTAAGGGGTTCACGGTCTGTTATGATCGGAGTCAATTGCGCTGTAATTAAGCTGCTGTAATTCGTTGGACTGATCAGATCTGTCTGCGGACAGAGTGATTAAGCACTCGTAGCTAATTAGAGAGAATTAGTAACCGCCACTTAGTGAATTCACCAGGTGTTGATGTTGTTGTTTACACGGAGTCTTGTAACCTTGTGTGTGGTACAGTAGTCTACCCTTGTTAAGGTAATCTTGTCGTATAACCGGAAGTGAACTGTCAGTTGGGAGACAGTAGGCTTTGTCAATACTCGTCTGAATTAATAGGCTGTTGTATTCAGTAATTAATTGGGAATTACTCACCGAATGCTTGACTTTCAAGTTGATGTAATTAATTGATTTACGAGTTATTGCTGCCAGTTAACTGTCGTTGAGACATGGGTGTGTTAACGTAATTGTTTAAATTCAATTAGAGTAACTTTTGTTGTTGATTGTCCTGAGAGACAAGTGTTAACATAAGATTTTTATAAGGGGTTATCATTCTTGGATTAACTGGCTTGTTACTTGGTACCTCGTTGAAGGCAGCGAGCGCCAGTCAAGTTTTTGTGATTATAGTATTGATCACCGTGAAGCCGTGACAATATTGATTGCAAGCTTGCGCCACCAGTGGGCACCACTTTGTTCAGTTAGTGTCATTGTTCAGTCAGCGACGACGGGATAAGGATACCGTGGGTCCACCAGGCTGTTGATTAGCTGTTCTTTAATGTGCCACTGGAGTGACAGTAAAGTAACGTAAATTCACTGTGTAGTAGTTTGTTATTTTTTTTTTTAAATAAATTGTTTGTTATAGAAAACGGTCGTTTACGTCAAACCTTCCAATATTACTGCCCCACATTTCATGTTCTGCAACGCTTTGCCTGCTTATGTTCATAACAAGTCTGTATCTAAAGCTCGAGTCCATTGCACAGCACCACACTTCTATAAATAAGAAGTGAGAATCCGTCGGCTACCCTTTATTAGTTTGTTAACTAGGAGGAGCCAGCGACCTAAGTGACAGGTGTTACCCGTGTGGTTTCGTCTGGCGGTTTGCTCCCGCGGTCCTATGATATTAGGCTTTAAGATTAAATATCTGCCACTGGCAGCTCTTGCTGTTTAAGGTCTGCCTCTCTTGCGAGGTAGTTACGATTAACGTAACATCAATAGGACTTAATTCTTTTGATAATTGTCAAAGAAAAAAAATCTCACAGCCAGTTGCTCCCGAGGGTCTTCCAGATGGTCTCTGTGAGTCGTCTTCATCTTCCTCGTCTTCTGCTGCTGCGCCTGGTCCTGCACCCTCGCCAGGTGTTACGGCTGTGCTGGGTGTTGGGGGAAGGTGGGGCTGCGGAGCGTCCTGTTGTGTGCGGCCCGGTTCCCCCTGTGGTTGATGCTGCTGCCGTTCTGCGACGGGCGTCGGTTCGCCCGATTTGTGAGGCCCGTGGTTCTGGGTCTGCCTCAGGCTGTGAGGATGTGCGGCCAGTGCCCAAGCGTTCCAGGCGTTCTTCTACTGCTTGGGCTGATGTGGAGGACTTCGACGCGGGTGAAGCTTCGGGCGATGATGTGGCGGTTCCGGATGCTTCGCACTGTACGTCACTGGTGGTTGCTGACGTTCATGTGTCTGCTGTTGACAATGGTTGTGCGTATGATTTACCTCCTGTTCTTTCTCCTGCAGAAGGTTCTCCGCAGTGGGGGGTGGTCGCTCCTACAGTCGTGGGTGGTGAGGGTTCTGGTGCGAGCTGAGGCCTCAAACTGGTGCTGAAGAAGGATGTCAAGCGTGGGGGGTCCCTGCAGGTACAACGTTCAGTGGTTGACGCGGGGCCCTGTGAGGCAGCCGAGGAAGCTCCCAGTGCGCTGTCCATTGCCCGGCCTCGTGGGAAGGAGCCACTCCCTCTCGTCTTGGCCTCCGGCGTGGCGTATGATGACAAGACTCCTTTGCAGTTTGAAATTGTTGACCGCGTGCGTCCTGTTTCGTGGTGCCCTTTTTCCATCTGGGTTCAGCGGGCTCGGTGTTTTATTGTGGGTGTGCCGGAGTTGATGCCTGATCCTCGTACGGTTCATAATGAACCTGTTCCGGAGGACGTCATGTTACTTTGGGAGGCATATTGTGTTCGATTCCCGGCGGCGGAGTGGCCGGATAAGTATGAGAAATTTGAGTAGTCTGTGTGCTTGCTCTGTGTTTGGTGTGTGCTTGGACCTATGGTTGTTGTACCTATTGTGCGCCCTTCAGGCCGGTGTTATGTTTGTTCTCATGACCGTTGTTTTGTTGTATTTCTTGTATTTTCGGTATTGTTTCTTTTTCCTGTGTTTCATTATGTTTCTGTTCATTGTTGTGTTTTTGTTTTCGCCCCTTCTGGCCGGTATTTGGTGTCTTCGTATAAATTTGTATTGATTTGTTTTGTGCTGAAGTGTCTTGCTATGTTTCTTGATGTACTTTCTGTTGTGTTTTAATCTCGGTCCTTCAGGCCAGTGCATGTATGTTGTTGTGTTTGTACCTGTTTTGTTTTCAGGTGTGCGTGTTTTGCTTGTTTATTTTTATTGTTTATTTTGGCCTCGCCCTTTGTTTGTTACGGGGCGGATGGCTTGGTGTGTGTGTTTTCATTCCTGTATTGTTTCTGTGCTGTACGTTAGACCTGGTGTTTTCATATTGCTTTACCTGTTGTACGTGTTTGTTTTTTATGTTTTGTTTGGAATGTATTGTGCTTGTCTTGTTATGTTTCCTGTTATGCCTCTTGATGTATGTTTTGTTTTATGAAGGTTTTGTTTTGTGATGTTACTGTGATTGCTAGTTTGCCATTGTATTATGTTTTGTGCCTTGTATGCTGTATTTTTCTATGCATTTATCGTGTTTGTGTTTTGTTGTGCTATGCTGTCGGCCCTTCTGGCCGGTGGTCTATTGTTCTATTTTGTTCTGTTCTGTATTCTGTATTGTTTTTATTGTATTTAAATTGCATGCTTTGCATGTAAAAACAAAAAAAAAAAAAAAACTTAAACGAGCTGCTGCCCCTTGCTCCGATTTCAAGCACATTGCTGATAACCCATGGCCCAAGTTATTAACCCAAATACATGAAGACCAACTGTCACCAAGAGCAATCGGACTTAATAATTAACATGCGAAGTGAAGCTTCAGCAATGCTCAAGATTAATCAAGATCTGTCTGCCAGAGTCGACCTCCTCCAACATGAATTAAACTCTCTCAAGACCACAGTTACTGACTTTAAACCAGCAGAAACCATTAGAAAACAGGAAGCCATGCTACAACAGCTTGAAAATCATCTTAACACCCTTCAACAGCAACACACTATTACCCAAAACGAATCAGACCAACATAAACTCTTTGATTCTGTCGTTACCTTTTCACGTGATTATCTCCAAGAATCTGAAGGAGACGACTGTGCTGCCATCGTGATCCATGAATTGCAGAATAAGATTAGATATTCAATCAAAACTAGTGACACCAAATCAGCTTATAGAGTGGGTATCAAATCAACTGGTATAAATAACAGGAAAATTCGAGTTAAACTAGATAGTTGCTCCCGCAAGTCAGACCTTATAAAAATCTGCAGTCTCTAGTAAATCCACTGTTTATGTGAATGAATGTCTGACCAGGTTCAGACAAAATCTCTTTTTCAACTGCGTGGTTTCTGCAAAAATTACCCTGTAATTAAACATTGTTTTGTACGAGATGGTAAAATTATAGCTATGAGGACTGACACTGGAAAAACCTATTTAATAACCACTGTAGCTCCTTACCTTGAGGTTACCTTGAGGTGCTTCCGGGCCTTAGCGTCCCCGAGGCCTGGTCGTCGACCAGGCCTCCTGGTTGCCGGACTGATCAACCAGGCTGTTGGACGCGGCTGCTCGCAGCCTGACGTATGAGTCACAGCCTGGTTGATCAGGTATCCTTTGGAGGTGCTTATCTAGTTCTCTCTTGAACACTGTGAGGGGTCGGCCAGTTATGTCCCTTATGTGTAGCGGAAGCGTGTTGAACAGTCTCGGGCCTCTGATGTTGATAGAGTTCTCTCTCAGAGTACCTGTTGCACCTCTGCTTTTCAACGGGGGTATTCTGCACATGTCTTCTGGTCTCATGTGATGTTATTTCTGTGTGCAGGTTTAGGACCAGCCCCTCTAATATTTTCCACCTGTAAATTATTATGTATCTCTCCCGCCTGCGATCAAGGGAGTACAGATTAAGGCTCTTTAGTCGGTCCCAATAGTTTAGATGTTTTACTTAGTGGATTCTAGCAGTAAAGGATCTCTGCACGCTCTCCAGGTCAGCAATGTCTCCAGCTTTGAAAGGGGCTGTCATTGTGCAGCAGTACTCCACTCTAGAGAGCACAAGCGTTTTAAAAAGTATCATCATCGGTATAGCATCTCTAGTGTGAAAAGTTCTTGTTATCCAACCTGTCATTTTTCTTGCAGTTGTGACGGCTACTTTATTGTGTTCTTTAAAGGTAAGGTCTTCCGACAGGATTACACCCAGATCCTTTACATTGCCTTTTCGTTCTATGTTATGATTTGCCTGAGTTTTGTACGTGGTTTCCGTTTTTATATCTTCATTTTTTCCACAGTGCATGAGCTGGAACTTATCTTCGTTAAACACCATATTATTTTCTGTAGCCCATAGAATGACCTGATCTACATCTGACTGGAGGTTTGCCGTGTCCTCTATGTTTGTCCTCTAGCCGTGTCCCCTACTCTCATGAAGATCCTAGTGTCATCTGCAAAGGATGATACAGTGCTATAGGTTGTGTTCTTGTCTATGTCCGATATGAGGATGAGAAAAAGTACTGGAGCAAGCACAGTACCCTGGGGGACTGAGCTCTTCACGGTTGATGGGCTGGATTTTATTTTGTTGACTATTACACATTGGGTTCTGTTGGTCAGGAAATTGTAGATCCATCTGCCTATTTTTCCGGTAATTCCTTTTGAACGCATTTTATGTGCAATAAAATTTATCATTTATCAAATTGTCACATTTATAAAAAACTTTTGCGAAATCTGTGTAAATTACATCAGCGTTTTCTTTGTCTTCCGTAGCATCTAATGCCATATCATAGTGGTCCAGCAACTGCGACAGGCAAGAGCGCCCTTTTCTGAAACCATGTTGTCCGGGGTTATGGAGATGCTGTGATTCCATGTATTTTGTGATCTTACTTCTTAGCAATCTCTCAAAATTTGTTATGATGTGCGATGTTAGTGCTATCGGTCTGTTATTTTTTGCCTCTGCCTTATTTCCTCCTTTATGAAGTGGTGCTATCTCTGCTGTTTTTAGTATATCAGGAATAACGCCAATGTCTAGGCCTTGTCTCCACAGAATGTGGAGGGCCTGAGATAGTGGCTTTTTACAGTTCTTGATGAATATGGAGTTCCAAGAATCCGGGCCTGGTGCAGAGTGCACAGGCATACTGTTTATGGCTTCTTCAAAATCCATTGGGGATAGGGTGGCGTCTGATATATGATTTGATGTTGGTATCATATCCATGAAAAATTCATTTGGGTTATCAATCTTTAGTGCGTTTAATGGCTCGCTGAAAACAGAGTCGTACTGCTTCCTCAGTAGCTCGCTCATTTCTTTGTTGTCATCGGTGAAAGTTCCATCTCCCTTTCGCAGGGGCCCGATACTAGAAGTGGTTTTTGATCTTGATTTTGTATAGGAGAAAAAATATTTCGGATTTCTCTCTATTTCACTGATGCCCTTTTGCTCTCTTTGCCTCTCCTGGGTTTTGTATGATTCTTGTAGCTTGCGTTCAATTGTTTCTATTTCTCTACCTAACCTTCTTCGCCGTTCTTGAGATAGGGTGCGACTCTCAAGTTGTTCCGCGATTCGTTTTCTTCGCCTATATAGGGAACGACGTTCCAGTTCCAATCTGCATCTCTTCCTCTTTTTTCTTAGGGGTATGCGGTTTGAACATATTTCTAGTGCTACTGAGCTTATTTTTTCCAGACACTGATTCAGGTTTGCATTTTCTAGCTGTTCTTCTCAGTTTATTTCTGTGAAGCCCTGGTTTATTTGCTCCCAGTTTATCTGTTTATTATTGAAGTTGAATTTGCGGAAATCTCCTCCACCGGGAATCTGGACTGGTTTTGAAGGTCTACTCCCCCATGGCTGTCATAACTTCAATTAAGTTGTGATCTGAGTAACAGGTATTTGTAATTATTATGTTCCTAATCAATTCATCATTATTAGTGAAAATGAGGTCCAGCGTGTTCTCCTTCCTAGTTGGTTCTACTTTTTGCTGGTTTAAGGCAAACCTATCGCACATCCGTAGCAGGTCATTTGCATGTGCCTGTTCATTTAGGCTACTTCCTGGTATTCTTTCTGATATTACTGTATTAGCCAGGTGCTTCCATTTCAGGTGCCGTAGGTTGAAGTCCACAAGCAGGATGATGTTCGGAGCTGGATTTGTGAGGTTTTCCAAGCAGTGTTCAATTTTCGTTAGTTGGTCTTTAAACTGCTGAGGGTTTGCCTCCGGTGACTTATATACAAGGACAATAACTACATTTAGAATCTCTATTTTGAGCTCACCTCAATTCTTTCCTGAATGACTGTGGGATAGCTACTGTATAACCAGAATTCAAATTATAGTCTCATTTAACTACCAATGTGTACTTTAGCTCTGCCTTTCCTTTCAAAAGGCTTTAACTATATTTAAAAAAAATTGTCATCATTATTATTGTCTCTTTTTTTTCCTTTTTACTCCCTTGTTTCATAGTACACTGGCTTTGCCTGTGTCCTCTAGTACAAACTTTATCATCCAGTGTACCTGACTGTATCTCTATTTAATCTACCTCATTTTGTTTTAGTGTAACTTTAGTATTCAACTATAGTGTATTTATAATATTAAAAGCGAGAGTAACTCATGTCAACAAATATGGTAATTCCAATAATGTCAACAACTTCAGACCTATATCAATTCTGCCAAACTTGTCAAAAATATTTGAAAAAACAATGTACAAGCAGCTTTACTCCTATCTACCCAAACTCAATATACTTAGCTCCTGTCAATATGGCTTCAGACCCAAAAAAGCACTAACGATGCACTTATTAGTATGATTAACTTGATGCATGCAGCTCTTGATAAAAATGAGTTCCCTGTTGCGTTATTTGTGGACCTGTGTAAGGCTTTTGACACTGTCAACAACCAAAACCCTCTTCATAAAATACATCCTTATGAAGTCAGAGGTTACTCCCTGCAATACCTTAAGTCTTACCTTACTGACAGGCTCCAGTATGTTTCTGTGAATAATTAATTTTCTCCCACCCTACCCATCAACATTGGTGTTCCCCAGGGCAGCATACTTGCCCCTCTCCTCTTTCTCATCTACATTAATGACCTTCCAAATTCCTCCCAACACCTCAAACCAATTCTATTTGCTGACGACACAACCTTCATTTACTCCAGTCCTGACCCTCTTGCTCTAAATGTCACAGTGAATACTGAGCTAAATAAAGTCCATCACTGGCTAACTGCCAACAAACTCGACCTCAATATTGACAAAACTTTCTATATTTTGTTTGGCAATAAATCTTCAAATCAAATAAATCTCCGGATAAACAGTACCCAAATTTGTAACAAAGTAGATGGCAAATTCCTTGGCGTTCTCATTGACTCAAAGCTGAATTTCCAGGGACACATTCTAAATATATATAAAAAAAGTTTCAAAAACTGTTGGCTTTCTTTCTAAGATCAAGTATTATGTACCTCGCCCTGCCCTGGTGACACTATTATTCTCTCATCTATCCTTATCTCAACTATAATATTTGTGCTTGGGGTTCTACTACCCAAAAACATTTACGTCCTCTAATTACTCAACACAAAGCTGCTATTAGGACAATATCTCACTCTGGCCCCAGACATCACTCGGTACCTTTCCTTCTTGAGGTTATCTTGAGATGATTTCGGGGCTTTAGTGTCCCCGCGGCCCGGTCCTTGACCAGGCCTCCACCCCCAGGAAGCAGCCCGTGACAGCTGACTAACACCCAGGTACCTATTTTACTGCTAGGTAACAGGGGCATAGGGTGAAAGAAACTCTACCCAATGTTTCTTGCCGGCACCCGGGATCGAACCCGGGACCACAGTATCATTAGTCCAGTGTGCTGTCCGCTCGGCCGACCGGCTCCCTCCTCCCCCTTAATCAAATCTGAATATGTTAAATATTAATTTAAGTCACTGCACATCCTCTCATGTGTATTTTATATATATATAAAATGCTGAACTGTAATGTCAATCGTGACCTTAAAAACTTCCTAGAAGGTTGTAACAGATCTCATGAGCACCACACCAGAAACAAATACCTATTTGATATTCCAAGAGTACGACTTAATCAGACTAAAAATGCTTTACAAATCAAGGGACCCAGAATGTGGAATGACTTTCCTAATCATGTTTTTTTTTTTTGTTTAAATATATACAAGTGTTGTTACATTCTTGTACAGCCACTATTACCCGTAGCATTTCGGGCAAGTCCCTGGAATATGATCCACACCGCGAAGAATCGTTGTTTCAAACAGGTACCTATTTTACTGTTGAGTTAAACAGAGGCTACAGTTAAGGATTTGCGCCCAGTAAATCCTCCCCGGCCAGGATACGAACCCATGACAAAGTGCTCGCGGAACGGCAGGCAAGTGTCTTACCACTACACCACGAAGACTGGTAGACATGGTGACATGTTAAAGACTGTACCTCACCCAACCAATACTACTTACGCAGGTATATGTCGCTTGAGCGCGACATATTTTTTTCTCTTGAATGCACCCAAATGCAGTGCTCAAGCGTCATTTGAATAAATATTTCTATAAAATCCCATTCATATCCGATCGACTTGAGGATTGTATAAACATGTTTGCCATGAAATTTCCGTTTTCTCTAATAGTCTCATAGCCTATTTGGGTGAACGGCATTGTATTGTATCTTCATAGTAAGACCATTGTATTGTTGACACGACGAGTGTAATCCACGTAGTTTTTTATTTGGTGCCGGTCTAACGCATCCTTGTGTGACATTTTATGCATATGTTCTTCTAGAACATTCTATTGCGAACACATTGGTACAAAAATGAAATACGTACATCGAAAATTAAGGTCAGGACAGTGAAAAGAATATACACTTTTCAATAGGGGTTTCAAGGGGTGTGCGGTAACGGGTAACACTTCGGCCACTTCCCACACTCTTGCGGGTTGGCCGCGATCATGATTCTACATTTATATACATATGTCCGTGTAGGGGATCTTATTGCGATCTCCGTGATACCAAATTTAACGCTGTAGGACACGTGTGGAGTTGACAACCCTGAAAGGAATAGAAACATTTGGTCGCTGTTTTTGCGCTCAAGGCTAGTGATCGACGCAGTTCTTTATTAGCTGCTGGTGTAACTCATGCTTTGGTGACATTTTATACTTGTGTTCTTCTAGAACATTCTATTGCGAACACATTGGTACAAAAATGAAATACGTACATCGAAAATTAAGGTCTGGATACTGAAAAGAGTATACACTTTTCAGTGTTGCCGCTCGATCACCCTAAACTGCCAAGCCCACCTGGGGCAAGTTTTTTTTTTGTTTACCGAGAGAGCGATAGTGATTATATTTAGATAAAAACTAAGTACTACCTAATTAACTCCATGTAACCTACCTCACCCCCAAAATGTCAACCCATATCTACTATTTTAAGCAATGCTGTTTGTTGACCAAATTGTATTTTTGCTATTTTTCTGCCATGTCCATTCCCTTTTTTTCTTATTATTTTATTTTCTCAATGCAATTTATACTTTAATCTCAATTAGTATTAAGTTTTAGTCTTAGTGTTTTTCCTGCCCGAAAAGCTTTGCATAAAAGTGGTTTTAGGCATTGTATGTACTAGCTCTATCTATAAATCCATCAACGTTATGTATCTCACCTTGTATGTATGTGCTTTACCTGAATAAATATTTGTATTTGTATTTGTATATTTTTTAATTCATTTCACATTTGCTCGAATGCTACCTTAATCCAGGCTTCCTGTTCCCCCCCCGCCCTTCCTCTGAGTTTGTTCCTGTCATGTTTGTCTCCCTGCGGTTGTTTCCCCGAGTTTGTCTCCCTGTCATGTTTTTTCCCTATGAGAAAGATAGAGGGGGGAGAGAGAGATAGATGAGAGAGAAGGGGGAGAGAGAGATGAGAGGGAGGTGAAAGAGAGAGAGAGAGAGAGAAAGAGAGAGAGAGAGAGAGAGAGAGAGAGAGAGAGAGAGAGAGAGAGAGAGAGAGAGAGAGAGAGAAGGGGGGGGGGGGGAGAGAGAGAGAGAGAGAGGAAAGGAAGATAGGGTGTGTGAGCATGTGCGTGTGTGTGTGTGTGTGCGTGTCCATGCGTTTGCGTGTGCATGTGCTTTCTTGTTTGTGTGTGTGCTTGTGTGTGTGTGTGAGCACTGGGTGGGCGAGGGCAGTGTTTTAGGTGTGTTTGTGCTTATGTGTATGTGTGTGTTCATTGTGATAGGGATGTTATGGAGGGGCGGGTAATCGGTGGAGGGATGGCGTGGGAGAGAGGGAGGGAGTGGTGGAGAGAGGGAGAGCGTTGGATTGATAGGGTAGAGATGTATGGTTAAATAGGGGGGTGGATGGATGGAGGAAGAGGGAGAGTGAAATGAGAGTGAGTGAGAGAGTAGAGGATGGGAGGAGAGAGAGAGGGTGCTTTTCTAGTGGGGGGGGGGATGGGAAGGGTGTGTGGGGCGGTTCAGAGTGGGAGGTGTGTGGGCCCAATGGACGGTTGGCTGTGTGTGTGCACTGTTGGAGGTGCTATGGTAAGGGGGGATGAGAGAAGGTGGTGGGTTATCTGGTGTAGAGTGTATTGTTTTTTACACTTAGGTGCCACGAAACTAGTTCCCACGTGAGCCGTATACTGTGTCTTGAGGTTCGTTTTCGTTTGTTAACTTATATCCAAGACTAACTAGTATATTGCAATAACACTGTACACTGTATGATTGACTGACTTATTGAGAAGCCTTACCACTAATGCAAACATCCCACAGCACAAATAGGTGTTAGAAGTACTGTTGATGTCTTGTTTACTTCGCGTAGGAATGCTGGTGTCCACGCCGCTGCCAGGCGTAGGTCACTTCAACTTCTCGCTGTATATCACCAATAATCAGCTTCTTGCTCCCCTTAGCACTGGTATAGCTCTAATGCTACATGTTTAAACTCATTTCTTCACTCTTCTATTCACTAATTGCTTTGATCTTCACTATCACATCTAGTTATGTACACTCTGACCTATCGTGGAGGCAACGTGCCTGTCCTGGCACTGATGTCGTACCCCTGATCTTTACTAATTTGCACTATTGGTGCTCGCCTGATCTACCAGTTGCTGCCTGCAGTTGCGAGGGGGCAGGTGCAGTTTGGCGTGTCGGCTCCATGGGGGGCCCCCCTTCCCCCCCTGTTGTGCATGCCCAGTCTATAGGCCTCAAGTTTTTTGCTCGAGCGGGATATCCTGAGGTGGGGTGGGTGCTGTGTGACATGCTTCGGGTCCCTGTGGGGGATATTTATGGCGTTGAGCTGGTGACTGCCCGTAAGGTGATTGTTAATCTAACGACGGAGGTGTATAGGGCATTTTTACGTCGCTACGAGGGGCGGACCTTGCCCCTGCCCGTTGGTGCAGGCTCTGTAACTGTCTCCGATCGCAGTGGTGCCGTCACCTATGTAAGCGTGCATGGGGCGCCCTTGGAATTTCCAGAGGGGCTGCTGAGGCGTTATTTCGGCCAGTTTGGAGCGGTCGTCAGTGTGCAGTTCCACCTGCTCTCCTCGGGTCCGCTAAAGGGTGTGCAGTCATATATTCGCACCCTAGGAATGAGGCTGCGGGCGGACATTCCTTCTCAAGTGAAGCTTCTGGGGTGCTATGTTAGGGTGTATTATTCTCGTCAGCCTCGTACGTGTTACCGTTGTGGCCTCTTGGGCCATCAGGTTGCTGGGTGCTCTGAACCTGCCATCGCGCCCGTCAACCACTTCCGTGAGGAGGATTTTCCATCGCTCCCTGTGGAGGAGGATTCGGTGGCTGTGGATGTGGACGACTCTTTGGCTGCTGCCATGCCCGGTGTGTCGCCTGATGCGCCTCCTGTTGATGTCGCCCCTCCTCCGGAGACTGTGTTGCCTGTTGCGGTTGCCTCTCCTCAGGAGGTTGTGTCGCCGTCGGGTGTTCGTCCTGCCCCAGTTGCTGTCCTGGATACTCCCGTGGTTCTTCCGGCTCCCGTCTGCACGGCTCCCCCGTCTTACTGTTCTTCACCTGTGGAGCCTGTCACTGCACCCTCGCCGTGTGCCCAAGCTGTGCTGGGGTGGCTGTGGGGCCTCCTACTGAGCTTGACCTGGTTCCTTGTGTGGTTAAGGATGCTGCCGTCCTGCGGAGAGCGTCGGTTCGCCCGGATTGTGTTGATCGGGTCTCTGGGTCGACATCCGGCTCTGATGATGTGCGGCCGGCGCCCAAGCGTTCCCGGCGATCTTCTGATTGGGCTGATGTGGGAGAATTCGACGATGGTGGGTCTTCCAGTGACGGTGGTGAGGTTCCAGTTGCGTCGCATTCGTCGGTGGTGGCGGAGGTCAATGTGCCTGCGGCTGCCAGTGTCGATGTTTCTTCTAGTGAGGTGCCTGTGGAGCTTGCTTCCGGTGCGTCGTCTGCGTCGGATGGTTCCGGTTCTGCGTGGGGGGGTGGTTCCTCCTGCTGGAGAGCGTGGTGACCTGGTGGTGGTGTTAAAGAAGACTGCTCGCTCTGGGGGTTCTGTGCCCCCAGTTTCGTCCCCTGGTTCATCGGCGGCGGTTTTGCCGCTTCTCCCGTTTCCGACCGTCTCTCCTGCATCTCCTGCGGTGTCGGGTGTGGGGTTGCTGTCTCGGCAGCCTTCATCTTCTTCTCCTGTGCGTCCGGCGGCGGGGCCGTCTCGGAGGCCTGCGTCTGCTTCTTCCATGTCTTCTGCCTCCTTTCGCTCTGCCTTACCTCATTATGCGACTACTGCCACCCAGCTCAGGGTGCTGTCACTTCCGCCTGATCAGATGATTCCCGAGTTTATGCACGCCCCCCTGAAGCATGGGGATCGTTGTCCTACCGACAGGGAGTACTTAGTGTGGGAGGCCTATAAGTGGAAATATCCTATGCATGAGTTTCCTGAGAAACATTCGCCTCCCATTGACGTATTTCCTCCTTTTAAGTGATTTTTTTTTATGTGTGTGTGCTATGTATTGTGGTGTTGTGTCTGTTTATGTGCGTAGGGTGCGGTTGTGTGCGTGTGTGGGAGTATTTTCTTTAATTTGTTGTTGTTATATATTTGTACCTCTCCGTGTGGGTTTTGGGGCCAATGGACTTGTTTTGTGTTGTTTCAAGGGTTGGGTTGTTGGGTGTGGGTTTGGGTACTTTGTAATTGTACTGCTGTACTGTTGTGCTTATTGTTTTTGTTGTCAGCCCTTCAGGCCGATCTCTTGTGTATTTGGTAATTTACAACTTTGTGCCTTTGTGATTAGTGCTCTTGTGATCTGTTTGCCTTACCCATACTTGCCAGTACTCTTAAAACTGACGACAAGTCTTGCACTGTTCTTTTTCTACTATCTACCATTATGTTTGGTTTTTGTTGTCTGCCCTTCAGGCCGGTATTTTCTGTGATTTTGTGATTTTGTAATTTGCGTAGTTTTCTTGTGTTTATTTCCATTACCCTCCTATATTGTATTGTTGTTCATTGTTTACTGTGTTACATTGTGTTTATGCTCATTGTTGTGCTTTTGTTATCGGCCCTTCAGGCCGGTATTTAGTGTATTGTCTTTTTATGTTTTGTGATTTTGTATTTGTATTTGTGTTCTGTTCGTTCTTGTTTTATTGTATTTCTTCACATGTACGCATGTAAAAATATAAATAAAAAAAAATAAAAAAATTTCACTATTGGACAAAATCTATGAAATTACTATTTTCTAATCGATGTGTTACACTCTGTATTATCACTAAGCAATGATATCCCCTTGTATCCATCTGATGTCCTGAATTTTGAAGCCATTTCCGACGAGCACGGCACAAGTGTCTACCCATCCTTAACCCTTGACTCAGACTCTTGTGTGTGTGTGTGTGTGTGTGTGTGTGTGTGTGTGTGTGTGTGTGTGCGTGTGTGTGTGTGTGTGTGTGTGTGTGTGTGTGTGTGTGTGTGTGTGTGTGTGTGTGTGTATGTGTGTGTGTATTACTGTGTGCCTGTAGGGTCGAACTCTTAGCTCTTGGACCCTGCCTTTCTAATCGTCGGTTATCTAATTAACTGACTCCCGGTCTATTTTCACTCTGTCATATCAATTATAAATGTTTCTCTCTCTCTCACACACGATGTTGCTGTTGTTGGTGTTGTTTTTAGATTCAGCAATGCAGAACAAAAAGTTAAAAGTAGCATGGGCTATGGTGAGCCCAAAAGTGGAGGCTCTTTGGAGCCATTATCTGTATCAATAGCTGATACTCGAGATCTGGTGATGGATTGGGCCTTCATGGTGGTTTTCAGCCCTAGAGGGCGGGCTGTATCAGTTATGGAACTGTTGTGGTAAGTGTGGAACTATAGGTCTTCCCTTTTTCTTTGCCTGAATCTTTAGCTTAGTCGTGCTGTCGTTGGAGTTTGGCGAGGTGGCCTCCATGAGGTGGTCTTGTACTGAGTAGGTGTCGAATTTGTTGTGCGGCAGTGGAACTCCTATTAAGATTTCCTCGTGTGAGGAGTCCGTAAGCTCTGCAGTTGGTGTTTTCGTATTTTGCCTCGCAGCCTGAGGTAGGTTCAAGTGTTGTGGATTGGTGATAGAAGCTATTTCAGGAGCGTTGGTGGTGCTCTTAGCCTTCGTAGACAGCACGTCTGCTAGTGCGGCTGCTGACATGGTGATGATAGGAGTGTTGAGAGATGAAGAGGGTCATAAACAGAAGCACTGGGGCACAAACCTCTGTGCTACCCGGGTCTTGGGTGGTTCTCGAGTCTGTGTTGAAATCGACCTAGTGGTCGACATGGTGGTAGTTTCCAGAGCACACACACACACACACACACACACACACACACACACACACACACACACACACACACACACACACACACACACACACACACACACAGTTTCAGTGCAATGTACTGGGCACAGAGTTAGTTTCAGGGCAATGAACTCGAACATAGATGGGATCACAAGCAAAGCAAGTGAACTAAGGGAAAGAACACAAGAAGTGAACCCAGATGTAATTGGACTCACTGAAACAAAACTCTCTGGAATCATAACGAATGCCGTGTTTCCCCAGGAGTACACAGTAATAAGGAAAGAGAGGGAAGGTAGGGAAGGTAGGGGAGGAGGCGGAGTGGCCCTACTCATGAGAAAGGAATGGAATTTTAAGGAGATGGCTATCCCGGGCTGTGAGGGTTTCAGAGACTACATAGCAGGCACCATGACAATGGGAGGACCAAGGATAGTAGTAGCAGTAATATATAACCCTCCACCAAATGACAGAAGACCCAGTCAAGAGTACGAAAACAACAACATGGCAGTTAACACTATAATTGAGAGGGCAGACTCTGCTGCCTGTAGAAATAGATCCCACCTGCTCATCATGGGGGACTTCAATCACGGCAGGATTGATTGGGAAAACAAGGAACTGCATGGAGGCGAGGATACGTGGAGAACCAAACTACTGGAGGTGGCGACTAGAAACTTCTTAACCCAGCATGTCAGAGAACCCACAAGGATGAGAGGAAATGACGAACCAGCGAGACTCGACCTGGTCTTCACCCTGAACGACTCTGACATAAGAGAAATCAGTTTTGAGGCCCCAGTAGGAATGAGCGACCACAGTGTATTGGTGTTTGAGTACCTGATTGAAGAAGGGTTATTGAACTCGAGGAGGGATACTGAAACCAAAAGGTTAGCATACCGAAAGGGAAACTATAAGGAGATAAGAAAATTCCTAACAGATATAGCATGGGAAACAGAGCTCAGGGAAAAGACGGCCCAAGATATGATGGACTACATCACGCAAAAATGCAAGGACGCAGCAAACAAGTTTGTCTCAGTTCAAAAGGAAAACAGTGAAATGAAGATGAGAAACCCATGGTTTAATCAGAGATGTAGGCTAGCTAAGCAGCAAAGTAAAAGGGCATGGAGAAACTATAGGAATAACAGGACACTGGAGAGCAGAGAAAGATACCAGAATGCCAGGAATGAATATGTCAGGATGAGAAGAGAGGCAGAAAGACAATACGAAAATGACATCGCAAGCAAGGCAAAGACTCAGCCTAAATTGCTGCATAGAAACATCAGGAGAAAAACAACAGTAAAGGAACAGGTTATGAAATTAAGGATAGGGGCAGAAGGATTCACTACAAACGACAAGGAAGTGTGTGAGGAACTCAATAAAAAATTCCAAGAGGTCTTCACCTTAGAGCAAGGAGAAATCCCAGAGATAAGAGAGGGAATAGCTAACCAGGAACCACTGGAAGAGTTTGAGATTACCAGCGGGGAAGTAAGGAAGTGTTTACTAGAGTTGGATGTGACAAAGGCTATAGGCCCAGATGGAATCTCCCCTTGGATACTAAAGGAAGGAGCAGAAGAACTGTGCCTCCCGCTCTCCATAGTGTATAACAAATCACTGGCAACAGGGGAATTGCCAGAAATTTGGAAAGCAGCTAACGTAGTCCCGATATACAAGAAAGGGGATAGACAGGAGGCACTGAATTACAGGCCAGTGTCCCTAACCTGCATACCATGCAAGATGACGGTGAAGATTGTGCGAAGAAAGCTAGTGGAGCATCTGGAGCGAAAGAAATTTGTAACACAGCATCAACATGGATTCAGGGATGGCAGGTCTTGCCTCACAGGTTTACTTGAATTCTACGACCAGGCAACAAAAATAAGGCAAGAAAGAGAAGGGTGGGCAGACTGCAAATTTTTGGATTGTCAGAAAGCCTTTGATACAGTGCCACACAAGAGGCTAGTGAAAAAACTGGAGATGCAGGCTGGAGTGAAAGGGAAGGTACTCCGTTGGATACAGGAGTACCTAAGTAACAGGAGACAACGAGTCAGTGTGAAGGGTGAGGTCTCAGATTGGCGAGACGTTACGATTGGAGTCCCGCAGGGGTCAGTCCTTGGACCTATACTGTTTCTGATATATGTAAATGATCTTCCAGAGGGTATAGATTCGTTCCTCTCAATGTTTGCCGATGATGCAAAAATTATGAGGAGGATTGAAACTGAGGACGATAGTAGGAGGCTACAAGATGACCTAGACAGACTGAGTGAATGGTCCAACAAATGGCTGTTGAAGTTCAACCCGAGTATATGCAAAGTAATGAAACTAGGCAGTGGAAATAGGAGGCCAGACACAGGATACAGAATAGGAGATGAAGTACTTAATGAAACGAACAGAGAGAATGATCTAGGAGTTGATATCACACCAAACTTGTCTCCTGAATCCCACATAAAAAGAATAACGTCTGCGGCATATGCGAGGCTGGCTAACATCAGAACAGCGTTCAGGAACCTGTGTAAGGAATCATTCAGAATCTTGTACACCACATATGTAAGACCAATCCTGGAGTATGCGGCCCCAGCATGGAGCCCGTACCTTGTCAAGCACAAAACGAAGCTGGAATAAGTCCAAAGGTATGCCACTAGACTAGTCCCAGAACTAAGAGGCATGAGTTACGAGGAAAGGCTGCGGGAAATGCACCTTACGACACTGGAAGACAGAAGAGTAAGGGGAGACATGATCACAACCTACAAAATCCTCAGAGGAATCGACCGGGTAAACAAGGATAAACTATTCAACACTGGTGGGACGCGAACAAGGGGACACAGGTGGAAACTGAGTACCCACATGAGCCACAGAGACGTTAGAAGGAACTTTTTCAGTGTCAGAGTAGTTAACGGATGGAATGCATTAGGCAGTGATGTGGTGGAGGCTGACTCCATACACAGTTTTAAATGTAGATATGATAGAGCCCAGTAGGCTCAGGAATCTGTACACCAGTTGATTGACAGTTGAGAGGCGGGACCAAAGAGCCAAAGCTCAACCCCCGCAAGTACAAATAGGTGAGTACAAATAGGTGAGCACACACACACACACACACACACACACACACACACACAGTTGGAAGCCCCCTTGGGAATGAGTGATCATAGTGTTTTGAGCTTTGAGTACCTGGTTGAGCTAGGAATTATCACCCCCAAAAAAGAACTGGGAAACAAAGGGCTGGTGTACCGAAAGGGAAACTATGAGGAGATGAATAAATTCCTATAGGATATACATTGGGACACAGAACTCGGAACCAACTCCGTACAAGACATGATGGACTATGTCACCCAAAAATGTAAGGAGGCTGTAAGCAGGTTTGTCCCAGCCCAACAGGAAAAAACAGAGAAGCAAAGGAAGAATCCGTGGTTTAATAGGGTATGTATGAAAGCAAAGGAGCTGAACAAAAGGGCATGGAGGAACTTCCGTAATAACAGAACACCAGAAAGTAGAGAGAGATACCAGAGAACCAGGAACGAGTATGTTAGTGTGAGAAGAGCAGCTGAGAAAAGGTATGAGAATGATATAGCTAATAAAGCCAAGACCGAACCCAAGCTACTATACAGGCACATCAGGAAGAAGACAACAGTGAAGGAACAGGTGATGAAACTTAAGGTGGGCGAGGACAGGTACACAGAGAATGACAAAGAGTTGTGTGAGGAACTCAACAAAAGGTTCCAGGAGGTCTTTACAATAGAACAGGGAGAGGTCACGGCGCTAGGAGAGGTGGCAGCAAATCAGGTGACCTTGGAAATGTTCGAAATTACAAGAGATGAGGTCAAGATGCACCTATTAGAGCTGGATGTGAGAAAAGCTGTTGGGCCGGATGGAATCTCGCCATGGGAATTGAAAGAGTGTGCAGGAGCACTTTGCTTGCCACTCTGCATAGTGTATAGTAGGTCACTGGAAACGGGAGACCTACCAGAAATATGGAAGACTGATAATGTAGCACCAATATTTAAAAACGGTGACAGACAAGAGGCACTGAACTACAGGCCAGTGTCCTTAACTTGTATACCATGCAAGGTGATGGAGAAGATTGTGAGAAAAAACCTAGTAACACATCTGGAGAGAAGAGACTTCGTGACAACCCATCAACATGGGTTCAGGGAGGGTAAATCTTGTCTTACAGGCTTGATAGAATTCTACGATCAGGTGACAAAGATTAAGCAAGAAAGAGAAGGATGGGCGGACTGCATTTTTTTGCACTGTCGGAAAGCCTTTGACACAGTACCCCATAAAAGGTTGATGCATAAGCTGGAGAAACAGGCAGGAATAACTGGTAGGGCGCTCCAGTGGATAAGGGAGTACCTAAGCAATAGGAAGCAAAGAGTTATAGTGAGGGGAGAGACCTCAGAATGGCGTGAAGTCACCAGTGGAGTCCCACAGGGCTCTGTGCTTGGACCTATCCTGTTTGTGATATACGTAAATGATCTCCCAGAGGATATAGACTCATTCCTCTCAATGTTTGCTGACGACGCCAAAATTATGAGAAGGATTAAGACAGAGGAGGACAGCTTGAGGCTTCAAGAAGACCTGGACAAGCTGCAGGAATGGTCGAACAAATGGCTGTTAGAGTTTAACCCAAGCATATGTAATGTAATGAAGATTGGGGTAGGAAGCAGGAGACCAGATACAAGGTATCACTTGGGAGATGAAATACTTCAAGAGTCAGAGAGAGAGAAAGACCTGGGGGTTGATATCACGCCAGACCTGTCCCCTGAAGCTCATATCAAGAGGATAACATCAGCAGCATATGCCAGGTTGGCTAACATAAGAACGGCCTTCAGAAACTTGTGTAAGGAATCTTTCAGAACATTATATACCACATAAGACAGACCAATCCTGGAATATGCGGCTCCAGCATGGAGTCCATATGTAGTCAAGCATAAGACTAAACTGGAAAAGGTTCAAAGGTTTGCCACCAGACTAGTACCCGAGCTGAGAGGTATGAGCTACGAGGAGAGACTACGGGAATTGAACCTCACTTCGTTGGAAGACAGAGGAGTTAGGGGGACATGATCACCACATTCAAGATTCTCAAGGGAATCGACAGGGTTGATAAAGACAGGCTATTTAACACAAGGGGCACACGCACTAGGGGATACAGGTGGAAACTGAGTGCCCAAATGAGCCACAGAGATATTAGAAAGAACTTTTTTAGTGTCAGAGTGGTTAACAAATGGAATGCATTAGGAAGTAATGTGGTGGAGGCTGACTCCATACACAGTTTCAAGTGTAGATATGATAGAGCCCAATAGGCTCAGGAACCTGTACACCTGTTGATTGACGTTTGAGAGGCGGGACCAAAGAGCCAGAGCTCAACCCCCGCAAGCACAACTAGGTGAGTACACACAAGCACACACACACACACACACACACACACACACACACACACACACACACACACACACACACACACACACACACACACACACACACACACACGCACACACACACACACACACACACACACACACACACACACACACACACTCATTCCCAGGAAGCACCCGTAGCAGTTACTTAACTCCCAGGTACCTAATTACTGCTGAGAGAACTGGTAAATCAGGTGAAAGAAACTCTGCCCATTTGTTTCTGCCTCGACCGGGAATCGAACCGGGGCATTAAGGACTACAACCCCAGAGGGCTGTCCTTTCAGATGCGAGGACTTGTACGTGCGTGTATGTGTTTGTGCGAACTCAACTAGATGTAAATGGTCTAGATGTGCCCCTGCATGCACATCTAGGTCATGTACTCGCCTACATGTGCCTGCAGGGTCAAACTAATCAATTTCCCTTAGAATCTTACATATTATTATCATATCCCCCAAATCTCTCATTCACTTCAGTGTGGTAAGGTCTAGTTCTATCAGTCTTTCCAAATAGCTTAAACCCTTCAGCTCAGGAACAAGTCTCGTATATCTTTGGACCTTTACTTGTTTTTTCTTGTCCTTTTATATGTAATGGTTCCATGCTGAGAATGTATATTGAAGTGTAGCTCTTACCTTGGTTGTATATAGGAACCGGAAAGCTCCCTAGTCTAAATTTCTAAAGGATAAACTAATGTTAGCCAGTATGCTATATACAGTTGTTGCTATACTGCTAATGTGGGTTTCTGGCATCACAAATGGGGTTATGTACATTCCCAGGTCTTTCTTCCTTTCTGATGGAAGAATTTGTCTTCCCTTTATCATATACTGCTGTACTGGTCTTAGTGCACCAGTTCAAATCCTCATAATTTTGCATTTGTCTGGGTTAAACTCTTGCAGACATTTTTTTAGAACATTTCTGAAGCATGTCCTAATCTGTTTGAATGCCTCACAATCTATCACATTCCTGACTTTTAATTAGCTTTGCATCATCTGGAAATATTGATATGAAGGTGCCAATTTTCGCTGTCAGGTGATTGACATAAATTGGAAAAAGTATGGGTCCTAGAAGCGACCCTTGTGGAGCTCCACTTGTAACCTCTCTCCACTCTGATGCCTCTGTCTTCACCGTAACCCTTTTGCTTCCTTCTTGAGAGATAGTCTCTGACCCAGCTTAGGACTCTTCCTGTTACGCCAGCCTGCTCCTCTAATTTGAGTAGGAGTCTCATGCAAGACAGTATTAAATGCTTTCATGCAGTTCAGGAATATGCAGTCTTTGTCTGCCTATCAGACAGAGATGAATATCCTTCTCTGTCTTGATTTCTGTCAATTTGTTATAGAATTGCAGCAAATTTATTATGCAGGATTTTCCCATTAATAAAACCATGCTGGCGCCTCGAGACCAAATTTGTCTGTCCTAAATGTCCCTTTAGCCTGCTTTGGATCAGTCTCCCTAGCAAACTTGCAGGAGATACTTGTTCTTGAAACAGGTCTGTAGCTTGATAGATTCTCTCTTCCCCCATTCTTATAGAATGGTACCACATTAGCCATTTTCCTTCAATGAGGAAGCTCTCCCGATTCTAGACAGGAATTAAATATTATGGCAAATGGGCTGTAGAATGCTTCAGCGGCCTCTTTTGTTGTCCATGACAATGTTTTGTCTGGTCCCACAGCTTTTGTCATATCTAATTCCTGTAGTTGCTTCTTCACTTTTCCTGATGACTGCTATTTCAGTGAGAATTTTCTATGGAATTGCCAGTTCTTTTGAGGCTCTATACTCTAGTGGCCAAACCGATTTCAGCTTGAATACTTCATGTAACCTTAGGGTTAAGTTCCTCACACACCTCTATTATTTTCCGCTCGTCCTCCCTACTCTTTGTCAAGTTTGATAACGATCATTTACAATCCTCCTCCTCCTGATATCACTATAGAACAGCTGGGATTTAGTAGGTAATTCTAGGATTAGAACCATGCGCGGCACCTGACAGGTGGCACAGGTGGTGCTGCCGGAAGTCAGATGTGGCGTGTGGTTCTAGTCTGAGTGCACGAGATGAGTTGATCCTGTGCGTTTAGAGGTATAAAGTGTTGAAAATGTATGTTTAGTGTGCGTAGATTTGTAACCTGTGCGTGAGTTGAAGGCGTAGGAAAGGTGTACATGTGTTGCATACGTGATGGGTTCCTTGCCCAGAAGATAGTCTTCCACACCCACGCATGATGCCCTTCTTGCCCGGAGAGTGTAAGGATGTTTAGAGAGAGTGTAAGGATGCTTAGGGAGAGTGTACGCATGTGTCAGATAGTGTGCGTGTGTTGCCTGGAGGTTGTCCATCCGAAAACGCGAATACATGATCCCAAAATGCACGCATCTGATCCCAAAACGCATGCCTATAATCTAAAAACGTGCGCACAGTATCCCAAAATGCACACACGTGATCCAAAATGCGCGGAAGGTAATGTAAAATTCGCAGCTGCTCGTTTGTTCGTAATCATCCAAATAGTGTGAAGCCTAGTTAAAGATTCAAATAATGTTTTTGGATGAAATGGTCCTATGTATTTGATAGTATTGTAATCAATGTTTCTTTATAATAATTATTATTTTTAAAGAAGAGAACATAAGAAAACAAAATTTTTCTGATTTTGACAAAAATCAGAAGATACAATTGACGATCTACTATAAAACCAAGAAAACTGCCAATCTACTCATGAGAAACTCTCCAGACACAGAGCAGAACGCATTAAAAGAGACCAATGTCGTCTATGCCTTCAAATGCCCACTTGGGGACTGTAAGCCTCAAAGAATTCAGTATATAGGCAAGACAACAACATCTCTTTCCAGGCGATTAACGATGCATAAGCAACAGGGCTCAATTAAGGAACATATAATCTCTTCCCACAACCAGACTATCACCAGAGAAGTCTTAACAAAAAACACGGAAATCATCGATAGATACAGCGATAGCAGGCGGCTTGATATCTGCGAGGCACTACACATTAAGAAGTCGACACCAGCAATCAACAGCCAATTAATGCACAACTATATTCTACCCACTTCAAGATTCCGCACCAATATAGAAGCATCAAGAAATATGGGCCAATAGGCCCTTTGCAATTACTTCCATTCTTCCCTTTAACTTACAAAGTATTATACCCATTGTTTTGTGTTCTGTCTTGTTTTGAAAGTTTGTTTTCACCTCATCCAAAACTGTTGTAACATATCACCTCACCCAAATGCAGGTATAAAATCGAAGCTGTTTGAACTCTGTTCAGTTATAGTTGTGTGTGTGTAAACTAAAGTCTTTGAAAATGTAATAAGTTTTACGAAACGCGTTCAAGTGTCGCGTCAGACTAGAAATAAAAATGAATTTTGGAGAATTGATTTTTCAGTTACCATCAACAGTGAAAAGAAATATAAGAAACATAGAGAAAATTCGTGTTAGAATTATTAATCTTACTTTTTCGGTCATATTTAATATATATATATATATATATATATATATATATATATATATATATATATATATATATATATATATATATATATATGTATATATATATATATGCATATATATATATATATATATATATATATATATATATATATATATATATATATATATATTGTGACAGAAAAATGAAGGAGTGTAGATGTTCGGCACTCCTCCTAATGGCTGGTGTCAATGCCTGTCACATTTAAGAAAAAAAAAGATCGACTGCTTGGCTGTTGTCTGTGGTAAAGTAAGGGAATACACGCAAAACACATAGTATGAATAAGGAAACTTTAATTAAATTGAAAGCAAATTAAAAACCGACAATTCCTTGGCTATGAACAGTGCAAACAAACAAGTCATAAAATATAACAAAAATTAAGAACAGGGATGACGTTACTCTATAATATAAAGACAAAATGAAATAAGCAGATGCCGAGAATAAAGCGCTAGCTGAGAAACATCCACCTGATAGACAGAGCGTATATCAGTTAGTTGTTCACAGCTTGAGAGCACAAGATATTCTAACTTCAATGACTGGTTCAAGCCCAGACATCGACTAAGTGGAGGGCGCTGAGGTGCAGAGGTGCAGGTGTGCAGTCATCGGGTCACCAATCAGAAGCAGGCAAGCTGGGAATGGTAGTTTGCTGGTTGATGACGGTGGCGAGTCGGCATGGAGGGAGTGTGGAGTAGGGGGAGTTTAGTGTACATTTGCCTCCTGGTCAAAACGCTTTGTGCTGCTGGTAGACGTATCTTGAAGGTAGCATCTTATTGTTGTATATATATAAGTAACTTTATGTAGGGAAGAGCAGGCACAATCTCTCTTGAAAGAAATTATCATCACAATATATATATATATATATATATATATATATATATATATATATATATATATATATATATATATATATATATATATGTATATATATATATATATTGAGGATTGAGGACGGAGGAGGGGGACGGACACGTGGTGAGCAAGGTCCTACACTTGAACCAATTTCAACGAGGATCACGATGCCTGAGCCAGCCAAGACTTGACCTGTGTAGGTATGAATACCTGCTGAAGGCCCCGGGGGTGACAAGAAGAACCGTATCTCCTTCATTCCAACACTATGAACGTTGCAAGGTGCGTTGTCTGAGCTTTGTGTATGGCGAGGCAGGTACAGTGTATGGGTGAGGGGAGGGTCGCCGCCGTCTCAGTGCCGCCACCCACCAGCCCCCAAGGCGGGGTACGGGGGGAAGGGGGGAGTGATGGATGAGGCTCTCGAGCTGCCTACAGTGATGTTAGTGGAAAGTTAGTGCGTTCATAAGCAAATCGGTGAGTGTAGTGTTAAAAACAAAGTGCACTAGTGATTTCCCCGAGTGTTTGATAGTGTGTAACAAGTGTGACGGCGGCCTCCCTCGCGTGTCCCCCCTCCACCACCCCCGCCTGCCATCTTCCCCCACCCCGCTACCTGCGCCCGACCCAGCCAGCCGCCCATCAACACACAGCCTACCCACACACGGTGCCCAGGCCATGCCCAACTCCCCCAGGAGGGTAATGCTTGCCGTGTTACTCTCCATCTGGGAAGGAGAGGGTGCACTCAGCGGGCAGCCAGGCGTCATCACATCTAGGCATGGCACATGCCGCACCTGACACGCAGCCTCTTTCCAGCCAAGAAGATGGCCACCCAAGAGGAAACTGTCAAGTGTGTGACAGACGGTATCGTCTCAATTCAAATGGAACTGTCCGCTATCATTCTCTCAATTCAGGTGGTTGTCTAGGGTCTAGGCGCCTGCCCCGGGGCAGTGATGATGGACAACCTGCTGCAGGAGCGAGGAACAATACCTCCCTCAACTTCATTTCAGCAGATAATCTGCTTGAAGCAATCAAAGCGACGTCCACCAGGACCTTGCCCCACATCCCCAAAGCTGCCCGTCATCAAGCAGCAGCCAAACTCACCAGTCTGCTGACAAAGGTCAACAATGCTCCCAGAACCTCTGGATCGTGGCACAATCTCCTTCTATTTGGGAATGCATGCCTAGCATTACCGCCCAGGAGAGACAAGTCATTAGCAACCTCCGTAATCAGGGCACTTAATGAATTCCCCAGAGCAGACAACCTGGTCCGCCTCCCCCCTCGTGCCAAGAACACCAGCCGCAGGACGACCAACAATAACTCATCTGAGAACCACAAAATGAGAGCACAGATCACCAGGAAAATAGAAGAGGGCAATACCACAGGTGCCATCAGAATCATGACCAGCGATGACACTATTGCCCCCAGGAACGCCACGACAGCAGAGGCTCTTCAAGACAAACACCCACCCAGAGCCCCAGACAGCAGTAGGGATCCCCAGGAAAACAATGCTGGCATAGAACCCTTGACTGTTCGAGAATCTGAGGTGTACAAAGCAGCCATGTCTTTCCCAACAGGTTCAGCAGGGGGCTTTACAGGCCTAAGACCCCAGCACATCAAACAAATGCTGAACCCGGTGCTTGGAGATGCTGCAAAGGACCTTCTAGTGGAACTTACCAGATTCTCCAACATGTGTTTGGCTGGCGGCATCCCTGAGGACATCAGGCCTGTCTTTTATGGAGCAGCACTCTGTGCTCTAAAGAAGAAGGATAGGGGTATCAGGCCCATTGCCGTTGGCAACACCCTCCGACGCCTTGTAGCTAAGGCTGCAGTGAGATCTATCAGCCAGGAAGCAGCCACCTTGCTGAAACCTCATCAGCTCGGGTTTGGGATTCCCCTAGGTTGTGAAGCTGCAGCACATGCAGCGCGGGCTTACATTGTTGATCTCCCGGACCAGAAGGCACTTGTAAAGCTTGACTTCAAAAATGCCTTCAATCAAGTCAGACGAGACGCTGTCCTCAGGGCTGTACACAACCATTTCCGTCCCCTTTACCCATTCATCCGATCGTGCTACAGTGGGGACTCGAAGCTTCTTTTTGGGGAGCATGAAATAAACTCCTGTGAAGGTGTCCAACAAGGTGACCCCATAGCCCCCCTCCTTTTCTGCCTAGCTATCAAAGAGGTCACTGATAGTCTGACAAGCGAGCTAAACATCTGGTACCTGGATGATGGCACTCTAGCTGGAACTCCGGAAACCATTTTGGAGGATATAAGGAAAATCCAGGAGCAGGGAGCAGCCTTAGGCCTCATTCTCAATGCATCCAAATGTGAAATAATCTCCCGCAACCCAGACATCACTGGGCAAATACAAAATGTTCTTCCAGACATTCTCGTTGTCGAGCCACCGGACTGCACTCTCTTGGGTGCCCCCATTGGCCCACGAGCAATCGAGGAGGTCCTGGATGCAAAAATCACTGACCTAAAGAGAATGCAGGACAGGATTGACAAGATTGATGCCCATGATGCTCTCTTTCTCCTTACAAGATGCCTGTCTCTCCCTAAGTTGACCTACTTTCTGAGATGTTCTCCATCCTACAGCAGCCCTAAGTTAAATGTGTATGACACCCTTCTGAGGTCCATGCTGGTGAAAGTCCTGAACCTGCCATTGGAAGACTCTCAGTGGGAGCAAGCAACCCTTCCTGTAAGACTCGGCGGCCTTGGTGTCCGCACAGCCTCCCAAATTGCTCTACCAGCCTTCCTTTCCTCCTCTCATGCATCGCACGACCTCATCAGAGATATTTTACCTGCAACCCTGAGATATTCAGCAGGATACACGATCCTGCTTTCACTGAATGTTCAAATCAGTGGGATGTTCTTGCAGCCCCAGCAACCATTATAGAGCCAACAAAACAACACAAACAGTCCGGCTGGGACCACCCTCTAGTGTAAAAAGTAGCTGATGCCATGCTCAGCGTCACAACATCAGACAAGGAGAAAGCCCGCCTCAGAGCAGTGCGTGCCCCCCATGCAGGAGACTTCCTCCTGGCAGTACCCATGTCAGCAATGGGCACGCGCCTAGATCCAGAATCCCTTCGTGTAGCAGTGGCCCTCCGCCTTGGTGCCCCAATTCACACTGAATACAAGTGTATTTGCAACAGGGTGGAAGCAGACCAATACGGACTGCATGGGTTGCATTGCGGAAGCACAAAGGGCTGGCATGCAAGACACAACGAGGTCAATGACATCATCAAGAGAAGCCTCGTCTCAGCTGGGTGCCCAGCGGAGAGAGAACCTCGCATCCTAGGGGTCCAAAACCCGGATTTCCCCGCACTTCGCCCTGATGGCATCACCATATACCCATGGAAGGAGGGTAGACAGTTGGTGTGGGACTACACATGTGTATCCACCCTGGCTGACACCTATGTACACTTCGGAGCTGATCAAGCAGGTGGGGCGGCCAACCACAGGGAAACAGCAAAATCACTCAAGTACAGGCGACTGGAAGGTCAATACCTCTTTGTTCCCATAGCGTCTGAGACGCATGGCCCCTGGGGCAAGAGTGCCTTGGGATTTCTCAAGGAATTGGGTTCCAAGCTCATTGACGTCACCAGAGACCCAAGGGATTCCAGTTTTTTATTTCAGCGTCTCAGTGTGGCGATCCAGAGGGAAAATGCTTGCTGCGTCCTCGGTTCCTGTCCAGAAGCGGAGGAGCTTCAAGAGATCCATAACCTTTAGGCATTTGTCTTGTATGTTTTGTAACCTTTAAATACACAATAAAGGAAAAAAAAAAAAAAAGGGAAGGGGGTGGTAGGAGAAAAGCACACAGAAACTGTATTGGAGGGGACCTACATTCCCTCCAATGCGTTATGTGTGGTTTCCTCCGAGGCTATGGGTCCCCCTTCTTCCAGCCAGAGGTGGTACTCAATTCCCTATATATATATATATATATATATATATATATATATATATATATATATATATATATATATATATATATATATATATGTATATATATATACATATATATATACATATATATATATATATATATATATATATATATATATATGTATATATATATACATATATATATACATATATATATATATATATATATATATATATATATATATATATATATATATATATATATATATATATATATATATATATATATATATATTGTGACGATAATCTCTTTCAAGAGAGATTGAGCCTGCTCTTCCCTCCAAAGTACATCACATCAACAGATAATATGGAAGATATATCCAACAAGTATCTCCAAAACATTTTGCCCAGAGAGCAAAACGTATCCAGCACGCCGGAACACCTGCTCGGCCCCGCCACCATTAACCAGCAAACTGCTTGTCCATTGCCTGCCTGTCGCTGATTGGCTGGTGTCCAGTCGCACCTGCCCCACCACCCTCCGCCACGAGTTGATGTCTGGGCTACAGAGACCCAGAGAAGGCAGAATATCCTAGTGCTCCTTGCAGTTGACATGTCTCATTAGTAGACTAAGCCTTGGCTTACATGTACTAAGGGAGGTGGCAGCTCGAAGCCAATATTCCGGCACTAATATTTACTTTGCTATTATTCACTTGTCTTAACGTAACTTTTCATTTGCCAGTGATTATTCTTATTATTTTGTTTGTTGACTTGTCTGTTATATTTTATACTCAATTTTATTCATGTCTTGCTTTTCAAACGTAATTAAAATTTCATTGTTAAATTTACTTGTGTTTTGTGTGTCTTCCCATTACCTTACCACAGACGAAAGTTCCAGCTTTTCTCTTTTTTTTTCTTTATGTGACGAGGCCATGCCCCTAGCTTATGAAACAGCCGAACACCAACATTTTACCGTCACATAAAAGTGGGGGCCTGTTTGGGATCTTCACTCAGGTACTGGTGCCAAGTAGTAATTTATGGTAAGCGTATTTGGCTTTGGTAACGTAGCTTTTTACTATTTTTCATATTCCATTTTATTTTTATATGGTGCTGTGTGTATTGTGCATTCCGAGAGTAGCATATGGTGAAGGTGAGACAACTTTGGATTACGTGGTGACTGTAGGCCTCAGTCATACTCTTAATTGGTCATCTCTCCCTCCGTGTTATTACTCGTGTTTACTATCTTTTGTCCCTTGGATATTTTTATATTTTCGACAGATCATCATATTGGTACCTTGGTACTGTGGTCTGCCCCCGGGTCAAGTGCACCTAATCTTCTGCAATCTGACAGTAGGAGGATAAAGAGGGCCATAGTTCCTCTAGCACGAACTTTAGTTGCTGAATTGGGACCTCAGCAGCAGTTCTCGTCACCAGTTGACACCTCGCACCCCTACACGTCAGTTAGAGATGATGATACATACATTGGTAGGGAATTAGCTTTCTTTTTCAGAGCACAAAAGTTCGCTAATTCTGTAAGTATCATATTAATTTCAGTGGGAAAACTTGCTTATGTCCTATAGAGACTCGGCAAGGTATGCCTACATCCTTGGACTACCAATTTTACTTTTGAGGCAATTAACTGTTTCATTTGTTTTAGAAACTCAGTTTCACTTGTTTAGTAGGATTTTCTTGCCCTTATCCTCTTACATGAGTACCGGGTACAAGATTTCCTGCGACCTTGATTTAATTAATCATTTAACATCTTGTAATTAACTTTAATTGTTAAAGATTCCACAGGATAGGTACCAGTTGCCACGTTGTCCTGTTTCTGACATTCACTATATCACAACGGTATATTCGTTGTGCATTTCTTTGCTAATTTCACCATGTTTCGTCTCCAAGCTTTCCGTGCAGACCCAGCAGGTGAAATAGGGACTTTAAGTCGTGCCAAGAGGACTGAATTACAAACTCTTGCACATGAGTATCAACTAGAAGTTCCCTACCAAGCCAACAAAAATGAAATACACAACCTGTTACTGGATCATTTCCTAGAGCAAGGTAAGATAGACTCTGAAACTCACGAAACTTACTTTATTGCAGATAAAACTGATTTGGCAACGATGAAACTCAAACTAGAGCTGGCCAAGATTGAACGCGAGCAGCAAAGAGAAGCAGCTGCCATACGAAAGGAAGAACAAGAACGTGAGATTGCATTACTCCGTGAGCGTGAACGAATACAGCTTGAAACAAAACAACGCCAATTGGAGATGCAACACGAACATGACAAACAACAAGCGACTCTGGCTATAGAATGTCGTCAACGAGAATTCGCGTTGGAAACTTCACACCTCGCTCAACGCCAGCAAGCTACTGCCAATCTTCCCGTCAGTTTTAATATATCAGAAGCAAGTAAGTTAATGCCATCATTTGTAGAAACAGAAGTTGACGTGTTTTTCACCACCTTTGAAACCCTTGCAAATCAACTTAGTTGGCCTGCCAACCAATGGGCCACACTTCTCAGAGTACATCTTACAGGTAGAGCTGCAGTCACACTCAGTACTTTGGCGTCTGAGAATGACTACCAGACTCTGAAACAAGCACTGTTGGACGCCTACCTTCTCTCCACCGAAAGTTATCGAAGGAAATTCCGTGACCACCTGAAGGCAAGTACCACTACCTTTCTCGAGTTTGCTAACACCAAAAGGAGATATTTTATGAAATGGCTGGAAGCAGCACATGTCTCTACCTTTGTAGAACTCGTCAACCTGATGCTAGTTGAAGAATTCTTGAGGCATGTGCCGCCTCCTGTCCGTCTATATTTAGCAGATAAAGAAGAAACCAACTACCTGAAGTGTGCTAAGTCGGCTGACACTTACAGCCTCATCCACCGGCTGACACCAGAACCATCCTCCAGTAAGAAGTCGTGGTACAGTTACGAGAAAGTGAGTACCGATCAAGCTGGCTCGCAATTGTACTGCAAGTATTGTAGACTCTATGGACATACCGTAGATAAGTGTGGTAAGTCTCAATACAAAGGAACCACCGACACGCAAAAACCCAAACCAACTCCTGCTAAGTCCGGTAAGCCTGTGATGAATGTTGGTGTTCATGTTAATGATCTTTCTCTTTTCAGTAACCACCTGTATACTGGAACTGTGTCTGCCAACGGTTCAAATCCGGAGGGACGTTTCAAATTGAAGATCTTGAGGGACACAGCGGCTCTTCAATCGATCATCTTGAAGTCGGCTGTGCCCAACATCGCCTACACCGGAGAAACTGTCTTCATCACTGACCTCACTGCTACCACTCCTTATCCTCTCGCCAGAGTCCACCTGGATTGTCCCTGCGTGAACAGAGAAGTCCAAGTCACCGTCAGGGAAAAGCCTTTTCCCATGCCTGGAGTGCAACTTCTCCTGGGCAACGACTTGGCAGAAGACCTGCAACCGACCAACCTGATCGTCATGGACAAACCCCAGGTGTGTACCTCTGTGACAGATAACCCTATATTTGAGTATGTTCCAGCAAAGGTTCAAGAGAGTGATGAAGTTTCTCCTCCGGTTCTAGTGACCACCCCTGCACAAGCCGCACGACCACAGCCAGCTGACTCTACTGCTACCGCTGTCCCTCAAAACCCTCAGAAACTACCCCCGAATCTGACCAAGTTGGAGTTCCGTAAGTTACAGAGGGAAGATCTTACCTTAACACCATTATTTTTCCAGGCTGAGACTCAACCCGACAGTATTCCTGGGTTCTTCCTAGAGAACGACTTGCTCTACCGCAGATATAGACCCAGTAAACTGAAGGAGGAGGACGATTGGGCCAACGTTGAACAACTTGTGATTCCTGCCAGCCTGCGGCCCACTATTCTACACCTGGCCCACGGAGCACTCTCCCACTACGGATTCAACAAGACTTACCATGGAATCCGTCAAGACTACTACTGGCCAGGAATGGTAAATAGCGTCAAACAGTACGTCAAACAGTGTCATACATGTCAGATGGCAGGTAAACCGAACATCTCTATTCCCAGAGCGCCACTGATTCCCATACAGGTGCCTGCAGAACCTTTCCACAGACTTATTATAGACTGTGTTTGTCCTTTACCTCGGACCAGTTCAGGTAACGCCTATATCTTAACCATCCTGTGTCCTACCACCAGATTCCCCATAGCAGTTCCAGTAAAGAACATTACGGCTGCTACGGTTGTGAAGCACTTATTGAAGATCTTCACCCAGTATGGATTTCCCAGGGAGGTTCAGAGCGACTGTGGCACCAACTTCACCAGTGATCTCTTCAAAAGGACACTGGAGGAGTTCAACATCAAACAGGTATTATCCAGCCCCTATCATCCTGCTTCACAGGGTTCTCTTGAGCGTAGTCATCAGACTATCAAAGCACTCCTGAAAAAGTTTTGTAGTGAAACCTCTAAGGATTGGGATAAGCAAATAGATCTGATAATGCATATATTTAGAAGTCTTCCCAATGAGTCCCTAGGAGTATCTTCTTATGAGATGCTCTACGGCCGTAAGTGCCGTACTCCCCTCAAGGCTTTCAAAGACTCTCTACGTGATGCCACCTTCAGTGAGCATCAGAATGTGCCCCAGTTTCCTCAAAACCTTCAACACATTCTAGAGAGAGTCCACAGTTTTGCCCAAGATAATCTATTGAAAGCACAGGAGAGGATGAAGACTCATTACGACCAGACCAGCAAAGTAAGAAAATTTAAGCCGGGAGACTTCGTCCTTGCTTACTTCCCTATGCCAGGTTCTCCTTTACAAAACAGGTTTTCAGGACCCTACCGCATCAAGGAGTGCAGAAACAACCATAACTACGTTCTAGAGACTCCAGATAGGCGGCGGAAGACCCAGCTGTGCCACGTCAACCTCCTGAAGCTATATAACGGTACTCCTTTCACTGTCATGTTTAACTACTCTGCTTTTACAGAACCATACATCCACAGTGAGACCTTCCCTGCTTCTCCTCCCGAAAGCACTGACAAGGAGTCAGCGCTTTCTAATTCAGAAATCCTTACTGATATTCCCAACCATTTTCAGGACCATAATAGTGCTCCTTTGCCATATTCTAATTCCACTCTCACCTCGTCAGATAAGCCCTTCATCCTCCATGTCGCCGCCAGTGGTACCAGCATCGGGGGTGACCTAGTACAGCAACGAGGCGAAGAGAATACACCTGTCAGCGACTACTGCTACAAGGAACTACGGAACAATTGGCAAGGAGCTACTCTTCATCATCCTGAATCTCTAGCACTTTACTCCATACCTGAAAAGTGCTCGGTCTACCATCACCACGGACCACACCACTCTACACCTCCTGCAGCAAGCCCACTTCTAAACTCAACGTCTTCTACGATGGGCTTGACAACTACAGAAATTCAACCTGGAGATCCGCTATACCAGGGGTCTGACAACATCATAGCCGATGCCCTCTCCAGAGTTTATGAAGTAGAAGCAACTCCACCTATTACTCCACCACATAACGACGTACTTCTTTCAGAACAGCAGGCTTCGGGGGAGAGTTGTGACGATAATCTCTTTCAAGAGAGATTGAGCCTGCTCTTCCCTCCAAAGTACGTCACATCAACAGATAATATAGAAGATATATCCAACAAGTATCTCCAAAACTTTTTGCCCAGAGAGCAAAACGTATACAGCACGCCGGAACACCTGCTCGCCCCCGCCACCGTTAACCGGCAAACTGCTTGTCCATCGCCTGCCTGTCGCTGATTGGCTGGTGTCCAGTCGCACCTGCCCCACCACCCTCCGCCACGAGTTGATGTCTGGGCTACAGCGACCCAGAGAAGGCAGAATATCCTAGTGTTCCTTGCAGTTGACACGTCTCATTGGTAGACTAAGCCTTGGCTTACGTGTACTAAGGGAGGTGGCAGCTCGAAGCCAATATTCCGGCACTAATATTTACTTTGCTATTATTCACTTGTCTTAACGTAACTTTTCATTTGCCAGTGATTATTCTTATTATTTTGTTTGTTGACTTGTCTGTTATATTTTATACTCAATTTTTTTCATGTCTTGCTTTTCTAACGTAATTAAAATTTCATTGTTAAATTTACTTGTGTTTTGTGTGTCTTCCCATTACCTTACCACAGACGAAAGTTCCAGCTTTTCTCTTTTTTTTTCTTTATGTGACGAGGCCATGCCCCTAGCTTTTGAAACAGCCGAACACCAACGCTTTACCGTCACAATATATATATATATATTAGTATATTTTGGTAGCAGTCTTTCTTGTAGACATATATTATTATATATGATCGAAAAAAGTAAGATTAATAATTCTAACATGAATTTTCTTAATACTTCTTATGTTTCTTTTCACTGTTGATGGTAATTGAAAAATCAATACTCCAAAATTCATTTTTATTTCTAGTCTGACGTAACACTTGAACTCTTTTCTGTAATAACTTATTACATTTTCAAAGACATTTAGTTTATACACACACAACTATAACCTGCAAACACTAAACAGAGTTCTTACTATGCTATGATTTAAACAGCTTTTATTTTATTTTATACCCGCATTTTGGGTGAGGTGATATGTTACAACAGTTTTGGATGAGGTGAACAAAACTTTCAACACAGGAAAGAACACGAAACAATGGGTATTAATTGGGTAAATTGAGGGTAAGAATGGAAGCAACTGCAGAGGGCCAATTGGCCCTCATTTCTTGATGCTTATATACTGGAGCGAAGTCTTGAAGTGGGTAGAATATAGTTGTGCATTAATTGGCTGTTGATTGCTGGTGTTGATTTCTTGATGTGTAGTGCCTCGCAGATGTCAAGCCGCCTGCTATCGCTGTATCTGTCGATGATTTCTGTGTTGTTTGCTAAGATTTCTCTGGTGATGCTCTGGTTGTGGGAAGAGATTATATGTTCCTTAATGGAGCCCTGTTGCTTATGCATCGTTAAAAGCCTGGAAAGAGATGTTGTTGTCTTGCGTATATACTGAGTTCTTTGAGGCTTACAGTCCCCAAGTGGACATTCGAAAGCATAGACGACGTTGGTCTCTTTTAAAGCGTTCTTCTTTGTGTCTGGAGAGTTTCTCATGAGTAGGCTGGCCGTTTTTTTGGTTTTATAGTAAATCGTCAGTTGTATCTTCTGATTTTTGTCTGTTGGGATATCGTTTCTATTAACAATATCTTTCAGGACTCTTTCCTCCGTTTTATGAGCTGTGGAAAAGAAGTTCCTGTAAAATAGTCTAATAGGGGGTATAGGTGTTGTGTTAGTTGTCTCTTCAGAGGTTGCATGGCGTTTCACCTTCCTTCTTATGATGTCTCAATGAAACCATTGGAGAAGCCGTTGTTGACTAGGACCTGCCTTACCCTACAGAGTTCTTCATCGACTTGCTTCCATCCTGAGCTGTGGCTGAGAGCACGGTCGACATAAGCGTTAACAACACTCCTCTTGTACGTGTCTGGGCAGTCACTGTTGGCATTGAGGCACATTCCTATGTTTGTTTCCTTAGTGTAGACTGCAGTGTGGAAACCTCCGCTCCTTTCCATGACTGTTACATCTAGAAAGGGACGCTTCCCATCCTTCTCCATCTTGTAAGTGAAACACAACAGAGAATTCTGCTCAAATGCGTCCTTCAGCTCCTGCAGATTTCTGACATCAGGTACCTGTGTAAAAATGTCGTCAACATACCTGCAGTATATGGCCGATTTCAAGTTCATGTCGACTAAGACATTCTGCTCGATGGTACCCATGTAGAAGTTCGCAAACAGGACACCTAGGGGAGAACCCATGGCGACCCCATCTACTTGCTTATACATGTGCCCATCCAGGCTCAAGAAGGGTGCCTCTTTAGTACAAGCTTAGAGTAGTTTCCTTAGAATGTTTTCTGGTATGTCAAGAGGAGTACAGGCCGGATCACGATACACTCTGTCCGCTATCATCCCGATTGTTTCATCCACAGGTACGTTGGTAAACAGTGATTCTACATCCAACGAGGCTCATGTCCCTGTGGCCCGTGTTCCCTGCAGTAAGTCAACAAATTCCTTTGGAGACTTCAGGCTGAAAGCACAAGGTACATAAGGAGTCAGCAAGCCATTGAGTCGTTTCGCCAGTCTGTACGTGGGTGTGGGTATGTGTCTGATGATTGGCCGAGGTAGGTTTCCAGGCTTGTGTGTCTTGACATTTCCATACGCATACCCAGGTTTGTATTCCCCAATAATCTTTAGCAGGTTGGGTCCGGATTTCTTGGCGTTAACAGTTTCGATCAATTTGTTTACCTTTGTTTTCAATTCGGCTGTAGTGTCCTTCGATACCCTTTGGAATTTAGTTTGGTCAGAAAGTATGAGGTTCATTTTCACCTGATGTTCGTTTTTTTTAAGAATGACATATATTGGCAACTTGTCACCTGACGACTATCTCCTTGTTCTCACGAAGGTTCTTAGCTGCCGCTTTGAGCTCGGGGGACAGTATGGTGCTTCTGTAGTTGCCTCGAATCTTTCCTACTTCTGCAATAAGTTCTGCCTTATATATATATATATATATATATATATATATATATATATATATATATATATATATATATAAATCAGAGGATACAACTGACGATTTACTATAAAACCAGAAAAACGGCCAGCCTACTCATGAGAAACTCTCCAGACACAAAGCAGAACGCTCTAAAAGAGACCAACGTCGTCTATGCCTTCAAATGCCCTCTTGGGCTCCAAAAAAACCAGTATATAGGCAAGACAACAACATCTCTTTCTAGGCGTTTAACGATGCATAAGCAACAGGGCTCCATTAAGGAACATATAATCTCTTCCCACAACCAAACCATCGCCAGAGAAATCCTAGTAAACAACACAGAAATCATCGATAGATACAGCGATAGCAGGCGGCTTGACATTTGCGAGGCATTACACATTAAGAAGTCAACACCAGCAATCAACAGCCAATTAATGCACAACTATATTCTACCCACCTCAAGACTCCACTCCAATATAGAAGCATCAAGAAATATGGACCAATAGGCTTTCTACAATCACTTCCATTCAATACCCATTGTTTCGTGTTCTGTCTTGTGTTGATGAATTAAATACCCTAATAAAACCACCTCACCCCATCCACCTCACTCAAATGTAGATATAAACAAATCGGAGATGTGTAAGTTCTATTCAGTTGTGTATGTGTTAACTAAAGTCTTTGAAAATGTAATAAGTTTTACAAAACGCGCTCAAGTGTCGCGTCAGACTACAAATAAAAATGAATTTTGGAGAATTGATTTTTGAATTACCACCAACAGTGAAAAGAAATGTACGAAAGATTGAGAAAATTCGTGTTAGAATTATTAATCTTACTTTTTCGGTCATATTTAATAATATATGTCTACAGGAAAGACTGCTACCAAAATATACATATATATATATATATATATATATATAACTGAATACTCACACCCCAGAAGTGACTCGAACCCATACTGCCAGGAGCAACGCAACTGGTATGTACAGGGACGCCTTAATCCGCTTGACCATCACGACCGGACATAAGGAAGTGATAGCCTAAGCTATATGAACCACTTCCCCGCCGGCACTCGGATAGTAATCTTGGGCATAGCATTTTATCAAATCACCTCATTCTTTGGGGCAACACGTGAGGAACACTGGTACTGATACTAGACCAATCATTTCAATTTGTGGTAAGTGTACTTGGCTTTGTTACATGTTACTTTTTTTCAATAATTTCATAACTTTCAATAATTTTTATGGTGCTGTGTATTTTGTGCTTTCCGAGTGTAACATTTTATGAGTGTTGGATGACTGTGGTGTCTGGTGGCCAAAGTCACTCTCTTAATTGGTTATTCATCCCTTGGTGTTATTACTCGTGTATTCCACCTTTCTCGTCCCTAGACTATTTCTCATTTTTTGGCAGATCACCCCCTTTGGTATCCTGGTACTTTGGTTTGTCTTCGGGACACGTTCCCTATCTTCTGCAATCCGACCGAAGGAGGATATAGAGGGGTCATAGTTCCTCTCGCACAGACTACGCTGTTTGGTTGGGACCTCAATAGCAGTTCTCGTCACCAGTTGACACTCGCACCCCTACGCGTCGGTCAGAGATGATGATACTTACACAGGTAGGGAATTGGCATTCTGTTCGAGAGCCCAATGAACGCTAATTCTGTAAGTGTCATCTAGTTAAGTAGGAAACCCCTTGCTTCTGTCCTATAGAGACCCCGGCAAGGTATCCCTACGTTTTTGGACTACCTCTCACTTTTGAAACTATCAAAGTTTCATTTATTTTAGTAGGATTTTCTTGCCCTAATTCTCGTATATTGAGTGCCGGGTACAAGATTTTCCTGCATTTTGATAATTTAATCACTTAATATCTAATATTAACGTTAATTGTTTTCACATTAACGATTGAATTCCCACAGGATAGTCACCAGTTGCCACGTCATCCTGTTACTGACACTTATAATACCACAGGTATATTCTCTGTACGTCTGTTTGATATCTCAAAATGTTTCGTCTCTCAGCATTTCGTAGTGATCCAGCAAATGAAGTAGGGAACTTAATTCGTGCCAAGAAGACAGAATTACAAACTCTAGCACATGAGTAGCACCTGATGTTTCCTATGGAGCCACCAAAAGTGAATTGCATAGCCTTATCTTTGACCACCTCTTTGATAATGGAATTATAGACTCTGATTCTCACGAAAACTATTCCATTACAGACCGGCATACTCTAGCAGCTACGAAGTTAAAGTTAGAACTAGCGAAAGTAGAGCGTGGACACCAAAAAGAAGCTCTACAATTTAAGGAACGTGAGGCTGCTCTAAAGAAAGAAGAACAGGAACGCGAAGCTGCCCTACAACGTGAGCAGGTTGAATTCCAACGTGAGCGTGAGAGGGAACAGCTTGAAGTAAAAGAACGTGATCTGAAGATGCAACGTGAACACAATGTTATGATCTCAGCCTACAGGAGAAACGAGTCTCCCCCTTGAGAGTTATTCAACAAGCCTGACCTAACTAGAAAGTATAGGAAATATAGAGGCGATAACACAGATGTAAAATAGTTTGTTGGATTTAATGAACAATTTAAGATTATGGGCAGTGAATAAGAAAACAAATAAATGACTGGTTAGGAGATGTGGACAATTTGCTGGAGGCGTGAGGCTCGCTTCTGGAGGGCTTTGATCTCACTTGAGTACCAAACATCGCAGGGGGAAGCCGCGCTCCGTTTGAGCTCCCGTCAAAATGGAACCCCTAGTTACAGGCACCGGAGCAGGGCACAGTGTCGGGGACGCCGCAGCAGAGTGCGGTTTCTGGCAGAGGGAAACAAACAAAACAAGGCCCCAAAATCTGTTGGTATTACAAATGGGCTACCTGTAAGCATGGGGAATCGGGAAGAACAAATGGAACATGTACATACGATCACCCTAGAAAGTGCAGAAAACTCCTCAATACAGGTAAATGTACCAAAAGCTGTGAATTCTTTCACCCAGAAATTTGCAAGAACTCTTTGGATAGGAAAGAGTGCTTCAATGCTGAATGTCCAGATGCAGGCGTTGAGTCACAATAACGTGGCTGAAGTATGTTGACCAGACCACACACTAGAAGTTGAAGGGAAAGCTGAATGTCCAGCTTTTCATATATGAGGTACCAGGCGAATAAAACTGACAGACTGCCACTATGAAAACAGCCACTACTCCATCGACCGGGATAATTTTTTAGCAAGAGGAGGAGGAGAAGAATGGCTAAAAATGACCAGACTCTACCACCAACTCGGTCAAATGCTAGAGAGGACGCAAACACAGTGGCCACCTTACCAGAGCCTCAGATATTAACACCAAGTAAAGCATCCAGCACTTCCACTAACACGATAACATCATTTATATTTGCCAACATCCAGGGTATAAAAACACGCAAATCCAACAAAGTTCACTTTATAGATGGTCTCCTTTATGAGGCAAATGCAGTGTTTGCAGCCTTAACGGAAACTCACACAAAGGACTACCTTGATGGTGAAATATGGATCTCAGAGTACAATCTCTTCAGATGTGATAGGAAACACAGGCTTCAGGGTGGGGGTCAGCCTCTACATCAAAGACACACTCATCTGTAATGAGCTACTAAACACCTTAAATGATATGGTGGAAGTGCTGATAGTCAAAATAGAGATCCTAAATGTAGTTGTTGTCCTTGTATATAAGTCACCGGAGGCAAACCCTCAGCAGTTTAAAGACCAACTAATGAAAATAGAACACTGCTTGGAAAACCTCACAAATCCAGCTCCGAACATCATCCTGCTTGGGGACTTCAACCTACGGCACCTGAAATGGAAGCACCTGGCTAATTCAGTAATATCAGAAAGAATACCAGGAAGTAGCCTAAATGAACAGGCACATGCAAATGACCTGCTACGGATGTGCGATAGGTTTGCCTTAAACCAGCAAACAGTAGAACCAACTAGGAAGGAGAATTCGCTGGATCTCATTTTCACTAATAATGATGAGTTGATCGGGAACATAATGATTACAAATACCTGTTACTCAGATCACAACTTAATTGAAGTTCTGACAACCATGAGGAATGGACCTTCAAAACCAGCCCAGATTCCCGGTGGAGGAGATTTCAGCAAATTCAACTTCAATAATAAACAGATAAACTGGGAGCAAATAAACCAGGACTTCACAGAAATAAACTGGGAAGGACAGCTAGAAAATGCAAACCTGAACCAGTGCCTGGAAAAAATAAGCTCAGTAGCACTAGAAATATGTTCAAACCGCATACCCCTAAGAAAAAAAAGAGAAAGAGATGCAGATTGGAACAGGAACGTCGTTCCCTATATAGGCGAAGAAAACGAATCGCGGAACAACTTGAGAGTCGCACCCTATCTCAAGAACGGCGAAGAAGGTTAGGTAGAGAAATAGAAACAATTGAACTCAAGCTACAAGAATCATACAAAACCCAGGAGAGGCAAAGAGAGCAAAAGGTCATCAGTGAAATAAAGAGAAATCCGAAATATTTTTTCTCCTATGCAAAATCAAGATAAAAAACCACATCTACTATCGGGCCCCTACGAAAGGGAGATGGAACTTTCACCGATGACAACAAAGAACTGAGCGAGTTACTGAGGAAGTAGTACGACTCTGTTTTCAGCGAGCCATTAAATGCACTAAAGATTGATAACCCAAATGAATTTTTCATGGATATGATACCAACATCAAATCATATATCAGACGTCGCCCTATCCTCACTAGATTTTGAAGAAGCCATAAACAGTATGCCTATGCACTCTGCACCTGGCCCGGATTCTTGGAACTCCATATTCATCAAGAACTGTAAAAAAACACTATCGCAGGCCCTGCACATTCTGTGGAGACAAAGCCTAGATACTGGCGTTATCCCTGACATACTAAAAACAGCAGATATAGCACCTATCCATAAAGGAGGAAATAAGGCAGAGGCAAAAAATTACAGGCCTATAGCACTAACATCGCACACCATAAAATTTTTGGAGAGAGTGCTAAGAAGTAAGATCACAAAATACATGGAATCACAGCATCTCCATAACCCCGGACAACATGGTTTCAGAACAGGGCGCTCTTGCCTGTCGCAGTTGCTGGACCACTATGATATGGCATTGGATGCTATGGAAGACAAACAAAACGCGTTCAAAAGGAATTACCGGGAAAATAGGCAGATGGATCTACAATTTCCTGGCTAACAGAACCCAATGTGTAATAGTCAACAAAATAAAATCCAGCCCATCAACCGTGAAGAGCTCAGTCCCCCAGGGTACTGTGCTTGCTCCAGTACTATATCTCATCCTCATATTGGACATAGACAAGAACACAACCTATAGCACTGTATCATCCTTTGCAGATGACACTAGGATTTTCATGAGAGTTGGCAACATAGAGGACACGGCAAACCTCCAATCAGATGTAGATCAGGTCTTTCTATGGGCTACAGAAAATAATATGGTGTTTAACGAGGATAAGTTCCAGCTCATGCGCTATGGAAAAATATAAAATATAAAAACAGAAACCACGTACAAAACTCAGGCAAATCATAACATAGAACGAAAAGGCAATGTAAAGGATCTCGGTGTACTCATGTTGGAAGACCTTACCTTTAAAGAACACAATAAAGTAGCCGTCACAACTGCAAGAAAAATGACAGGTTGGATAACAAGAACTTTTCACACTAGAGATGCTATACCGATGATGATACTTTTCAAAACGCTTGTGCTCACTAGAGTTGAGTACTGCTGCACAATGACAGCCCCTTTCAAAGCTGGAGAAATTGCTGACCTGGAGAGCGTGCAGAGATCCTTTACTGCTATAATCCACTCAGTAAAACATCTAAATTACTGGGACCGACTAGAGAGCCTAAATCTGTACTCCCTTGAGCGCAGGCGGGATACATAATAATATACACGTAGAAAATAATTGAGGGGCTGGTCCCAAACCTGCACACAGAAATAACATCACATGAGACCAGAAGACATGGCAGGATGTGCAGAATACCCCCGTTGAAGAGCAGAGGTGCAACAGGTACTCTGAGAGAGAACGCTATCAACATCAGAGGCCCGAGACTGTTCAACACGCTTCCACTACACATAAGGGGCATAACTGGCCGACCCCTCACAGTGTTCAAGAGAGAACTGGATAAGCACCTCCAAAAGATACCTGATCAACCAGGCTGTGACTCATACGTCAGGCTGAGAGCAGCTGCGTCTAACAGCCTAGTTGATCAGTCCAGCAACCAGGAGGCCTGGTCGACGACCGGGCCGCGGGGACACATTAACAGCATGTATTTTATGAGGACGGACTATGTGTTGATGAGGACGGGCAGTGTTTTGATGAGGACGGACTATGTGTTGATGAGGACGGGCAGTGTTTTGATGAGGACGGGTTGTGTGTTGTTGAGGACGGGCAGTGTGTTGATGAGGACGGGCAGTGTGTTGATGAGGACAGGCTGGTGTTGATGAAGACAGGTTGTGTATTGATGAGGACGAGCTGTTTGTTGATGAGGACGAGTTATATGTTGATGAGAACGGGTAGGGTGTTGATGAGGACGGGTTGTGTGTTGATGTAGACCGGCTGTGTGTTGATGAGATTAGGGTGCATTTCTGATGACGTTCGAACAGTGCTTTGCTAACGACCTTCGTTCGAATCATATTTCTGTAAAGGCTTCACCCACGTACTACAAATACAAATACTTGAGTTGCGCACTGGGTGGCGTGGTGTGCGGTTGTTCCTCGCCTGCCTGTCCAATTGTTGCTTGCCCGGGGTGGTTGACAGACCGCAGGTCGTGTGCTGACGTGGCCTGAGTGATGGAGAGTGACCTCCACCCTGTTTTGCGGGCTCAGTCCGTTAGCCTAGAGTTCTCTGGAAAAGCTGATTATCCAGCGGTTGAATTGGTGATGTGTGACATGCTGCGATTTATAGACTGGAGTTGGTCACTTCCCATCAGGGTATCGTGAAGTTTGCCACCGAGGATGACTACAGGATGTTTTTACGTCGTTATGAGGGACGGTCACTCCGCTGCTGGCACGGTCGTTATCTCCTACCGGAGTGGTGCCTTAACCTTCGTCAGTGTGCATGGTGCACCCCTTGAGTTCCCAGAGGAGCTGTTGCGGAGGTATTTTGGGCGGTATGGCACTGTCGTGAGTGTACGATTGAATATGCTCTCCTCTGGCAAATTTACGGCCGTTCGGACGAATATTCGCACTCTGGGGATGCAGCTGAGGTCGGACATCCTGTCTCCTGTGCGGCTCATGTGGTATTACGTCCGTGTATACTACGCACGTCAGCCACGTACATGTTTCTGCTGTGGTTTGTTGGACCATCAGGATGCGGGATGCTCGGCGCATGTCGTTGCTCCGTTGAACCTCTTTCGTGAGGAGGATTTCCCGCCACTCGCTGTGAAGGTGGACTCTGTGGATGAGGTTGTGGCCGCCCCTTTAGCTTCTGCATCGCGTCTTGTGTCGACATGTGCGTCTGTCAAGCCGTCCTCAGATGATCCTACTGTTTCGGGTGGTGTTCCTGGTGCTGCTGTGGATCTCCTGGCTGGTCCCTCTACGTCTCCGCCGTCTTCATCTTCTGCTTCTCCGCCATCTTCATCTTCTCCTGTTTCTTTGCCTGGCCCTCTGCCTGATCCTGTGGTTCCTGCCTGTTTGTCTTCGATGGTTGTCCCGGCGATGCTGGGAGGTGGTGTGGGTGAGGGGCCTCGTGCCGTGTTGGGGCCGGTTCCCCATGTCGTTGAAGCTGCTGACGTTTTGCATCGTGCACTAGTGCGCCCGCCCTGTGACCTCCATGTTTCCGGTTCCACCTCAGGCTCTGACGACGTGCAGCCGAACCCCAAGCGCTCGAGGCGTTCTCCTTTTGCCTGGGCCGACGTGGGTGACTTCGACGATTGCGGATCTCCTGATGACAGTGCGGTGGATTCTGGTGCACTGGTGTCTGCTATGACGGTGGTGGCGGAGGTTCATGTGCCTGTTGCGGCTACCGGTGGTAATGTTTCTGACTTAACCTCTGTTTTTTTTTCTCCTGCAGGGGGATCTCCACAGTGGGGGGAGGGGATTCCCTCCTCCTGTGGTGGATGGTGAGGATGATGATGCAAGCCAAGGCCTTGTGGTGGTCTTGAAGAAGGATGTCCGCTGTGTTGGGTCTGTGCCGGTGCCCAGGCCTGTGGATATTCCGGGGAGGGCCCCTGTGGTGACGCCCCTGGTCCTGTCACCTCCAGTAGTGCCGCCCATTGCGTTCCCGCCAGCTGTGCTGCCGGCCCCCGTACAGCCGCCTCGTTCCAAGGATGCGGTTACCCGTTCGAAGAGTGCTATACATGATTCTGGGCTTGTGCCTGTCGATGATCTGACTGCTATTTGGAATGCTTCCAGCTTGCCCGTGTTGTGGGAATGGGTGGCGCAGCTTTCCCTGTGCCCTTCGACTATTTGGATTCCCCGTGTGCATGCCATCATGTGCGAGGTTCTGGATAGGATGGGGTCCCCCTACAAGAAGCGTCATGATGAGTATCCTGCTGAGTGGCTGTGCTGGGAGACATACTGTAACCGGTTTCTGAGTGAACTATTTCCAAAAAAATACCGTTGAGGAGTTTGCTGCGCGCTTGTCTGGCCTGTGGTGGTGTCTTTTTGTCTATATGTACTGTTTTATGTAATATGATTTTTATTTGTGTATTGTTGTGTGCCCTTCCGGCCTATGGTTATGTATTTTAATGGTTTTCCTTGTGTTCCTTTTACTGTACTGCTTCGCATGCTAAGCAAGTAAAAATAAATAAAGAAAATACAAATACTCTGCCAGCAGAGCCTAAACAGCGGGACTAATCTACCCTACGCCTTGATTTGTTAATATAAAAATTATTAATTTTTTTAAGGAAAACACTATTTTGAATATGCATTACGTAAAAATTGACGAATGACCCTTTGGGGGTTGGTAGCTGGATGAGCGAACATTGCCCAACGACAGTTGGGCAATGTTCGCTCATCCAATTACAATTTCTGTATAAAAAAGCACTCAAAAAAGTGCTCAAAAGCACTTATTATTATTATTTATACATGTGTTGACCTGACCACACACTAGAAAATGAAGGGACGACGATGTTACGATCTGTCCTGGACCATTCTCAAATCGACCATTCTCTAGTCACAATCGACTTGAGAATGGTCCAGGACGGACCGAAACGTCGTCGTCCCTTCACTTTCTAGTGTGTGGTCAGGTCAACACATGTATAAATAATAATAATAAGTGCTTTTGAGCACTTTTTTGAGTGCTTTTTTATACAGAAATTGTAAGAGAAAAAAAACGAAGGGAAAATTTTCTCTTACGATCTCTTGCTTATTCCTTATTCCCCTTCTTATTGGGTGGTATAACTTGGAGCTGCCTCGTATGGACCAATGGGCCTTCTGCAGTTACCTTAGATCTTATGTTCTTATTTTCTTATTCTTACTATACTTTATTACACCTTACCTTCCCTACCTTTGCCTTAGCTTTCTTCCTCTAAAATTTTCTTCTCCTCACCTCTCTTCTGCCTATTTATTGCCTTTTCCTCCTTCAATCATCACAATCGACTTGAGAATGGTCCAGGACGGACCGAAACGTCGTCGTCCCCTCACTTTCTAGTGTGTGGTCTGGTCAACACTAACGTATCATCAACTAGCATTACACAGTTTCACGTACCACCATCTACTATAAATTATCTTGCGTTACTCTATCAAACGTAGCAATATCAAACGTATCACAAACCTAGCACTATTTTAGGTAACACGCCTAACACGTAGGGTGCCTGACAGCTGGGTGGACAACTCTTCGGATTCGTAGTCCTGAGGTTCCGGGTTCGATCCCCGATGGAGGCGGTGACAAATGGGCAAAATGTTTTTCACCCTGATGCCCCTGTCACCTAGCAGTATATAGGTACCTGGGAGTTAGAAACCTGCTACGGGCTGCTTCCTGGAGGGTGGAGGCTTGGTCGGGGCCTGGGCCGCGGGGACACTAAGCCCCGAAATCGTCTCTAGATAACACTATGTAACATAACACTATCTTATGTAACACCATCTAACGTAACAATATTTTATGTAACAATATCCTACGTAACACTATTTAAAGTAACAACACCCTACGTAACACTAATGCAACAATATCTTATGTAACAATATCTAGCGTAACAATATCTAACGTAACGATATCTAATGTAACAATATCTAACGTAACAATACATGACATAACAATATCTAAGGTAACACATCTAATGTTAGAAATCGTTCACCAATTAGCACAATTTGAGAAGCTGCCACTCAAACGAGAAAACTGTCAATTTAAAATAAATAACTCTCATTAATCATTCGCAGATAATTATTGTTATATAAAAAATACAGAATTACAGCTCGAATACTCAGTATTATTAGCGCGAATTATCAGGGGGAAAGCGCCAAGCCATTATGACTATATAGCCCTTGGAAGAGATCAGAATATGAATTTGGAATGGGACAGGGGAAGGAATTGCGCCCAACAACTTGGAAGGTCGGGGATTGAACGCCGACCTGCATGAAGCGAGACCGTCACACAACGTTCCATTTGCATCCAAGCAGGTTTTTATATACATACAATATAGATGTCACGTCTGTGACGGTAAAAAACAAGCATTTTTTAAAAACTATGTTTTTCATGTGAGGGAAATCTTCGAAACCTATTTACCGATTTCTTTGAAATTTTGACACAACGTTGCATTCGAATAGGCGCATGTTTTTATATACCTACTATATACATATCTCGCCTTTGACAGGAAATAGCATGTTTTTTGGAAAAAGAGCGCCATCTGTTGGACGTAAGAGCAACACATGCTGTAATCTCCGAAAGTTCTTCACCAATTGCTTTGAAATTTTGACACAAAGTTTCATTCGAATACGCATGTGTTTTTATATGACCACTATATAGAGGCCACCCCTGTGAAAAGCAAATACATTCCTTTTTTAAAAACAGCGCCATCTGTTGCACATAAGACCAAAACACGCAATACTAATTAGGTTACAATTCCATTTCAATGTTTCCGATTTCATCGATAAATTGAATTTTCATAGATTTTGATTTATTTTCATTTTTATTTAATTGTTTTGTGTGACATTGCATTGGAATTGATCTGTGTTGTTTACCATACAATTCATTTCGTGAATATAGTTTTTTTCATTTCGTTTTTTAATTTTTTTCTTATATTTCAGTGATGAAAAAATCTGGTTCCAGATTCACGAAGCAGTTACGCAAGTACTTACGAACGTGTACATCTTTCCTCAATCTTTGATGGCTTTGGTTACATTTATTAAACAGTTTACAAGCATGGAAACTTGCCAATCAACTGTTGTTATTGTTATAAACATCCTCCTGATGCTTCGGATCTCATTACCTGTTTAGTAATTGTAAACAAAGCCGCCAAAGATTGAGAAAAGATGTTCAGGTTAGTAAGTGTTTGCATAACTTCTTCGTGAATTTAGCCCCAGATCATTTGATGTTCCCAATTTTCTAATGGGAACATCAGATCATTTGATCATCAGACGACGGAGTGGGAAAGGGTGGGAAGGACGAGAGGACGGGAGTGGGGGATGGCGGGGAGGACGAGGGGACAGGGGAGGGGGTAATGGTGGGGGAGGATGAGGGGACAGGGAAGTTGGGGATGGTGGGGACGAGGGAACAGGGGAATGGAGAATGGTGTGGACGACAAGGGGACGGGGGAGTGGGAGATAGTGGAGAGGATGAGGGGATGGTGGAGGGGGAATTGGTAGGGAGGACAAGGGGACGGGGGAATGGTAGGAAGGATAAGGGGATGGTGATGATGGGAGATAGTAGGGAGGACGAGGGGACGGTGGAGTGGGGAATGGTTAGGAGGACGAGGAGACAGAGGTGTAAGGAATGGTTGGGAGGACGAGGGAATGAGGGAGAGGGGAATGGTGGTGAGGACTGGGAGACAAAGGAAGGTTACTGTGGCTCAGCAACGCACATGCATTGCTGAGTCACAACAACAACAACACCACTATCACCAACAACAAAAACAACAACACCATCACCAGCAACAACAACAACAACAAAACCCACACTGTAACAAACTAGGCTGTTGTAAGAATTATTCCAGAAGGTTCCAGAAGTTCGAGTAAGGACCTGACCTCTCAACAACGCCCAGTCCCCTGGGAATTAGCAGGTCTGAGTCACAAATGGCGGGCATCTTTGTTCATAGTTTTGTATAATGAGCCATCATATAGTATTCAGTAATTTAGAGAAATTAGCCTTTATTCATTTTGCATTAAAATTGTATTGTATAATAGTACTGGATACAATATCAAGAGTATTCTAATTATTGAGTTTAAGTCACCATCAGTGACGTCACGAATCAGATCTAACTTGTAAGGCGGAGTGACCGGCGGTCATAGGTCATCAGGGTTGACAGGTCTACTATTTCTCAAAGTTCAATTAACCATTTTGGGGGATCGGGAACAGCTCTGCCGTTAGATGTTTGTGTAATTTAATTTCAGTAAAATAATTCAACCAGTCTGGATCAATTAAGTACAACAGAGGTTAATTGTTATAACTTAAACCTTGCTAGTAACTGGGTAGAACTTTGACTAGGCGGAAGGATACAATGCTCTGTCTGGGGTAGACCAGACAAGGAAGAGATCAGTGTGGACTCCAGAGCAACTGAGATAAGAGGTCAACCATCTTACCTCTCCCCAAGACCAGCCCAACATCTTTAGCTGGTAAAACATAGAGGTATAGTTGCTATTGTTATGTATAGAAATAGTCTCATTTGCCATTCAGGTCAAGTAGGGAGTGTTAAAGTGACAGGGAGTGAACATATTTAGATTTTGTTTTAGTTTTTCTTTTAATAAATTAAGTAGTTAATATTTGGCATTTTTATTGTTTCCATTTGGTTATGTTTACTTGTCCTGGTCACGTGGTCCACACGAGGCAGAGTTGGATTGGGCGCCGATTCTAACATCGAATCGGAATTCATCATCCCCATCTAATTAATTCCACACTCAAGTTTCCGAGGTTATAAACTACTAGTGGGGATCAAGCCCCAAGGTTGACTAATTCGCATGATCGATCCAGACCTCGATCATTGCTGTGTTACTGGTCTGGTGGTGGCAGCGTAGAGGCGACTCTAGGGTTTGGCTCAAAGCCTAGGTCACGCCATACTGGTTGTAGAATCCTAAGTCGGTCAATCGTCTTAGGACCACGTGGCGTGGAGTTGGCTTTGGTAAAAGTTTTGGAGTCCCTTGTAGAGAACAAAAAGTAAGAATACGGGTAGAGAGGGTAAAGAAGGTAGATAAGTAGAGAGAAACCCTACCCCGTGTTACAACACCACCACCAACAACAACAATACCACCACCATCAACAACAACAATTACAACAACAACAACAAGGACCCACCATAGACAAATTAAACCTCCCTTTCTGCAGGAAAGCGAGCACTCTACACCCGCCAGCAGACAAAGAACACCCGCCAGCAGACACGCTACACCCGCCAGCAGACACAGGACACCCGCCAGCAGACAAAGAACACCCGCCAGTAGACACAGGACACCCGTCAGCAGACACAGAACACCCGCCAGCAGACACGGAACACCCATTAGCAGACACTCTAAATCCGCCAGCAGATTCGGAACACCCGTCAGCAGACACAGAACACCCGCCAACAGACATGGAACACCCACCAGCAAACACGCTACACCCGTCAGCAGACACAGAACACCCGCCAGCAGACACAAAACACCCGCCAGCAGACACAGAACATCCGCCAGCAGACACATAACACCCGCCAGCAGTGTACAGAACATCTGCCAGCAGACACAAAACACCCGCCAGCAAACACAGAACACCCGCCAGCAGTCACAGAACACCCGCCAGCAGAACGCTACACTACCAGCAGACACAGAACACCCACCAGTATACACGGAACACCCGCCAGCAGACACGCTACACCCGCCAGCAGACACAGAACACCCGCCAGTAGACACAGAACACCCGTCAGCAGACACAGAACACCCATCAGCAGACACAAAACACCCGCCAACAGACATGGAACACCCGCCAGCAGACATGATACACCCACCAGCAGACACAAAACACCCGCCAGCAGACACAGAAATAAATTGGAGACAGCATAGGATTGCAAGGGTGACGCTCAGAGCTACAACTGGAAACGCTTGCTGTATCGTCCTCATAGGTGCTGTATCACTTGCATCCAACCTTTGTATTAGGTCCTTATTGCCCCCAGCTTCACCAATATTATGACCCTTATAGTCTTCAAACAATAAGGTTTGAATTTCACCAACAGAGCGTTATCTTTCAACACCACGTCGGACAGTTGTTTGGGAGCCAGAGGCGCATGCGCCACCCATAGTTGCTCGTTACTACTAACCCAGCCAGCAGCCCTAGAGCATCCTGGGATTTTTTTCCAAGATGGCTGGCTCGCACTGGAGGGTCTAAGAGTCCATTTCGTACACAACCAACCTCGTACACATTTAGAATTGGTACCGAAAAATCGAAGAGTTTTCTCGGTTGGCGCAGTTTCCCGCCGTCCGAGAATACTCGGTTTGCCCAGTTAGGTGGGTAATGATGCAAAGACTGAACAGTATAGAGAGCCCTTGGCACAGCTCCATTTTCTGTAATGGTCAGAGGTGGGGCCTAAAGAACGGGGCGTGATTTTTTGACCAACCAGGAGCCGGGTAGAAAAATTATCTTTGCGTCCCGGGGTCATTAGCCAATCAGGTGATTTTCCTTATTTGTTGCAGGGGTGTCACGTAACCTGACATCAGCAATAGGGACCCCCTTACCCCCTTACTTACTTGACCCCAGTGGGGTCAAGTATGCACGGGGGGGGAGGGGGGGGGGTCAAGGTTCCTTACAAGGAACAAGTTGGATATTTAGGTGTAGTAAGCCTTATCTTGAATTTGCATGATACTGTGGGGTACATTTACATGAAGGGCGAACCATAGAACAGGATCTACATGTGAGAGGGGTCATATTAGGGGTTTAAAGAAGTTAAAATAGCTTTAAAGAGTCCTGTGTGTTGATGGTGGGTAAATGTTCAGTCAATAATTCTCGTGCTTTTAATCTGAATGAGGGGTCCTAGTTTACGTTCTAGTCGTAAAATGAGTTCCTTAGTAAATTTGCTTTGTAAAATGAGCTTTCAGTGCTCTATATAATCTGAAATGAGGTCAAGAAAGACATGTTTATATGTGAGAAGAGTCAGGCTGAAACTGTTTATTCCAGGCACCCCCTCTCGGCTTTGCGCGGTTTTCTGTAGCCAAAGTAAAGATTCCATTTTCTGTGGAATTTAGTTGAGTAGTGGTGAAAAAGGCATGCTTGTATTTGTATGGTTCTAGCCTGTTCATAAATTTTATAGATATATTTGTTTGGGCCTCATATTAGTTTTTAATATGGAAAATAGCATCAAATGAATGTCTATCTTTTGCAATAAACATTAGAAACATTGACATTAGCTTCGATATTTTATAGAATACAAACAAATGTTAAATAGCGCAACCTCAGCCATATTGTGTTTGGTTTGACACCCCATACTTTAATTGGGCACTTGTAAATATACTGTTAAGGAAAATAGTTTAGTGTTTTAAAGAATTTAAAATATATTAGGAATCTGTTCATATTCCATATTAAATTGCATATTTATAACACCACAATAGATCACAGCTATTGTGGTAGGGGGCCCCAATAACTCATGTAACGTGACCACTGTTGCTATGGAATGCTTTTTGCAATCATGCCTAAAAATTTAAGTCGAATCCATCAGTCACCTTTGATGTCAGTGGGGGTATGTCAAGCGCAAAGATTTTAGAAAATGTTAGACCTCCACCTTTTAAAAAGTGAGAAGATGAATTCATTTTTGGCATTACTGTCATTACTTAGGAAGTTTTAATGATAGCATGTGCTTGGACAAACTTGCTCGCAAAAAAAAACTCATACACAAACTAGATTTTTTTTTTCAACTTACACAAATTAACCCAGGGCTTTCACATTCATGCAAAATACTTAGTCCCCCCCCTAAACTTAAAACAGTTTCACAATCTTTTTTAAACATATCAGGGCAAAAATAGAGAGAGAGAGAGACTTCAAAAGAAGCCACCAGCTTCCTATCTTCATCAAGGCCACTAGCTTTCACATACTTTCCCAAAAACTCTCATACACAAACAAACTTAATTTGTTGTTTTAACTTACACAAATAAACATGGGGTTTGCACATTTGCTCAAAATAATTAGTCCCCCCTAAAACTTAAGACAGTTTCACAATCTTACTTAAACTCACACAAACTTACTTGAACACATCAAGACAAAATAGAGAGAGCCCTCAAAACAAGCCACCAGCCTCCTATCCTCATCAAGGCCACTAGCTTGCACATACTTAAACACACTCTCCCCAAAAAAAAACTCTTATACACAAACAAAAACTCAATTTTAACTTACACAATAAACATGGGACTTTCACATTCTCGCAAAATACTTGGTTCCCTCCTAAACTTAAAACAGTTGTGCAATCTTACCTAAACACATCAGGGCAAAAATAGAGAGAGACCTCTGACAAGCTACCGGCCTCCTGTCCTCACCCAAGCCACTAGCTCGCACATACTTAAACAAACACACTTGCTAAACTCTTATTCAAAAACAAAAACTCAATTTTTAATTTACACAAATAAACATGGGCTTTGCACATTCGCACAAAAATGCTTAGTCCCCCCCCTCCTAGGCTTGAATACTTTTACAATCTTACAGTGCTTTAATTGCCAAAGCCTTCCAAACCTGCACTGGGTCGTTAGTTATATATAGAATCAGGGGAGAAAAATATCTGCTTCAACATAAAAAAAAGAAACTTGAATAACTAGTCCAACCACTTGGGCTGGATGGTAGAGCGACGGCCTCACTTCATGCAGGTCAGCGTTCAATTCCCCGACTGTCCAAGTGGTTGGGCACCATTTCTTCCTCCCACCCTATTCCCAAATCCTTATCCTGACTACAGGATAACATAGTGCCATGTAGTCGTAATGGCTTGGCGCTTTCTCCTGATAGTTTCATTCCATTCCATTCTTGGCTAAATAACTAGGATTAAGTTTTGAGTCAATCTAATATTCCCATCTCACGCCCCCCAGAACTCTGCACATTCCTGCTCTCCAACAAATCCCAAAGCCTTGCAGGAGCCCATTCAGTCACTCACGCTGGAATAGACATGTTTTCGCCTAACTGTATTTATTTAAATAAATAAATAAATGTTTATTCAGGTAAGGTACATACATACAAGAGGTTTTACAAAAATTGATAGATTTATAGATAAAGCTAGTAAATACAATGCCTAAAGCCACTATTACACAAAGCGTTTCGGGCAGGAAAAACATTAAAGACTAAAACTTAATACTAATTGAGATTGAAGTATAAAATATGTTGAGAACAATTAAAAATAAAAATAAAAAAAAGGGGGGGAACATGGCAGAAAAAGCAGCACAAATACAATTAGGTCTACAAACAGCGTTGCATAAAAAAACAGACATGGGTTGACAATATACGGGGTAAGGTAGGTTACAGGGAATTTATTAGGTAGTGCTTAGTTTTTATCTTAAACTGGTTGAGAGAGGTACAGTCTTTAACATGATTGAGAAGGTCATTCCACATTCTTGGTCCCTTAATTTGTAAGGCATTTCTAGTTTAAGTCGTACTCTTTGAATATCAAAACCGTATTTGTTTCTGGTGTGGTGCTCATGGGTTCTGTTACAACCTTCAATGAAGCTTTTGAGGTCAGGATTTGCATTACAGTTCAGTGTTTTATATATGTATAATTCACATGAGAGAATGTGCAGTGACTTAATATCTAACATATTCAGAGATTTGAGTAGGGGTACCGAGTGATGTCTGGGGCCAGAGTTGGATATTGTCCTAGTAGCAGCTTTGTGTTGAGTAATTAGAGGACGTAAATGATATTGGGTAGTAGAACCCCCAGCACAAATACCATAATTTAGATATGGATAGATGAAGGAGTAATAGAACATTACCAGGGCAGGGCGAGGTACATAATATCTGATCTTAGAAAGAATGCCAACAGTTTTTGAAACTTTTTTTGATATATTTAGAATGTGTCCCTGGAAATTCAGCTTGTGGTCAATGAGAACACCAAGGAATTTGCCATCTATTTTGTTACAAATTTGGGTATTGTTTATCCTGAGATTTATTTGATTAGAGGATTTATTGCCAAACAGAATATAGAAAGTTTTGTCAGTGTTAAGGGTGAGTTTGTTGGCAGTTTGTCAAAGATGGACATTATTTAGCTCAGTATTTACTGTAGCATTTAGAGCAAGGGGGGTCAGGACTGGAGTAAATGAAGGTTGTGTCGTCTGCAAATAGAATTGGTTTGAGGTGTTGGGAGGCATTTGGAAAGTCATTAATGTAGATGAGAAAGAGGAGAGGGCCAAGTATGCTGCCCTGAGGAACACTGATGTTGATGGGTAGGGTTGGAGAAATTGAATTATTCACAGAGACATACTGGAGCCTGTCAGTAAGGTAAGATTTGAGGTATTGCAGGTAGTGTCCTCTGACTCCATAATGATGTAATTTAAGAAGACGGTTTTGGTGGTTGACAGTGTCAAAAGCCTTACACAGGTCCACAAATAACCCAACAGGGAACTCATTTTTATCAAGAGCTGCATGAATCAAGTTAATCATACTAATAAGTGCATAGTTAGTGCTTAAAATAATCTTCAGATATTTAAAATAATACTTCAGATTGAAACAGTATCGCATTGCTATTATATTTACTTTATAAAGCCTTTCTACAAAAATGAAATGCCATTGCGCATTATGATTGTTTTATAATAAATATTGCATAAATACTTACGCAATTTCATAAACAAAAAGTTATTTTAATGAGCCATGTTTGGAAGGCTTAGTCATTAAGAGAATTGCTAACTTTTAAACTAATTATAAAGATATGTACATAGCGAAGAGAAAGATTTATTCCTCAAAATATATATTCTTGTTTTAAGAGTTTCATTCTGTATAAAAAAGTTGCCAATGTTTTCAAAACTATGGCTACAAATTTTTTAAATGTTTTCCGTCGCACAAGAGGGAATAAATCTTGCTTTCTCTCTTTCTCCCACATGTTTCCTCATTCTCACTGGAGCAGAGCAACCTTCATGCAGGCCCTGGTTCAGTTCCCCAATGTCCGAGCTTTTGGACATTACAAATTTCACTAAATGATGCAGTATCTTAGCTGCCCATCTAATTATAAAGGTGTTAATCTTTTTTAATCTTTGAGTGCTAGTTCTTAAAAGGTTCTTTACCTCAGAAAAAGAGAGAGATTCTATTTTTGTCCATATTCCAGCGGAATGTTGAGCAACCTTCGTGCGAGTCCTGGTTCAGTTCCCCAATGTCCGAGCTATTGGATATAACAAATTTCACTAAATGAGGCAGTATCATGCCCCTCACCCCCCTGGCCAACTATTTTAGGGCAGTAAATAAGCAATTGCAGTTCATCCAGCCGGGGACTGTGGAAAGAATGTGTGTTCTTAGGACCACTATGACTACTTCGTGTATTTTAATCCCCTCACACATTTGAGTATTTGTTTCCCACATCGAGTATTTGTAAAAAAAAAACGTTCATGGAAATACGAGCTTATTTATACCAACTTATAGATAAAAATAAAAAATAAAAACTGACGACCCCGGGCAGCAAGTTCAGGTGGTCTCAGCCTATATCTGGCTCGGGGGTGTGGGGTTCTTAATGAGAGATCCCATGCCCAAGCTGCGATGGAGACCATAAATGGTATGTATAAACTCCAATACCTTACAGGACTTGCCATAGCCCATGTCGCATTGATATTTCGTTCCAAGTAGCTAAAAGGTAAATGTAAAAAAATCCAATAAAGTTCAAAGAGAGAAATAATTGTCAAGGTTTTTTTTTTCTCTCTCTCTATGGGTGTA
>NC_091215.1:9126106-9224603 GCF_040958095.1 Procambarus clarkii | reverse complement strand
ACACACACACACTCATTCCCAGGAAGCACCCGTAGCAGTTACTTAACTCCCAGGTACCTAATTACTGCTGAGAGAACTGGTAAATCAGGTGAAAGAAACTCTGCCCATTTGTTTCTGCCTCGACCGGGAATCGAACCGGGGCATTAAGGACTACAACCCCAGAGGGCTGTCCTTTCAGATGCGAGGACTTGTACGTGCGTGTATGTGTTTGTGCGAACTCAACTAGATGTAAATGGTCTAGATGTGCCCCTGCATGCACATCTAGGTCATGTACTCGCCTACATGTGCCTGCAGGGTCAAACTAATCAATTTCCCTTAGAATCTTACATATTATTATCATATCCCCCAAATCTCTCATTCACTTCAGTGTGGTAAGGTCTAGTTCTATCAGTCTTTCCAAATAGCTTAAACCCTTCAGCTCAGGAACAAGTCTCGTATATCTTTGGACCTTTACTTGTTTTTTCTTGTCCTTTTATATGTAATGGTTCCATGCTGAGAATGTATATTGAAGTGTAGCTCTTACCTTGGTTGTATATAGGAACCGGAAAGCTCCCTAGTCTAAATTTCTAAAGGATAAACTAATGTTAGCCAGTATGCTATATACAGTTGTTGCTATACTGCTAATGTGGGTTTCTGGCATCACAAATGGGGTTATGTACATTCCCAGGTCTTTCTTCCTTTCTGATGGAAGAATTTGTCTTCCCTTTATCATATACTGCTGTACTGGTCTTAGTGCACCAGTTCAAATCCTCATAATTTTGCATTTGTCTGGGTTAAACTCTTGCAGACATTTTTTTAGAACATTTCTGAAGCATGTCCTAATCTGTTTGAATGCCTCACAATCTATCACATTCCTGACTTTTAATTAGCTTTGCATCATCTGGAAATATTGATATGAAGGTGCCAATTTTCGCTGTCAGGTGATTGACATAAATTGGAAAAAGTATGGGTCCTAGAAGCGACCCTTGTGGAGCTCCACTTGTAACCTCTCTCCACTCTGATGCCTCTGTCTTCACCGTAACCCTTTTGCTTCCTTCTTGAGAGATAGTCTCTGACCCAGCTTAGGACTCTTCCTGTTACGCCAGCCTGCTCCTCTAATTTGAGTAGGAGTCTCATGCAAGACAGTATTAAATGCTTTCATGCAGTTCAGGAATATGCAGTCTTTGTCTGCCTATCAGACAGAGATGAATATCCTTCTCTGTCTTGATTTCTGTCAATTTGTTATAGAATTGCAGCAAATTTATTATGCAGGATTTTCCCATTAATAAAACCATGCTGGCGCCTCGAGACCAAATTTGTCTGTCCTAAATGTCCCTTTAGCCTGCTTTGGATCAGTCTCCCTAGCAAACTTGCAGGAGATACTTGTTCTTGAAACAGGTCTGTAGCTTGATAGATTCTCTCTTCCCCCATTCTTATAGAATGGTACCACATTAGCCATTTTCCTTCAATGAGGAAGCTCTCCCGATTCTAGACAGGAATTAAATATTATGGCAAATGGGCTGTAGAATGCTTCAGCGGCCTCTTTTGTTGTCCATGACAATGTTTTGTCTGGTCCCACAGCTTTTGTCATATCTAATTCCTGTAGTTGCTTCTTCACTTTTCCTGATGACTGCTATTTCAGTGAGAATTTTCTATGGAATTGCCAGTTCTTTTGAGGCTCTATACTCTAGTGGCCAAACCGATTTCAGCTTGAATACTTCATGTAACCTTAGGGTTAAGTTCCTCACACACCTCTATTATTTTCCGCTCGTCCTCCCTACTCTTTGTCAAGTTTGATAACGATCATTTACAATCCTCCTCCTCCTGATATCACTATAGAACAGCTGGGATTTAGTAGGTAATTCTAGGATTAGAACCATGCGCGGCACCTGACAGGTGGCACAGGTGGTGCTGCCGGAAGTCAGATGTGGCGTGTGGTTCTAGTCTGAGTGCACGAGATGAGTTGATCCTGTGCGTTTAGAGGTATAAAGTGTTGAAAATGTATGTTTAGTGTGCGTAGATTTGTAACCTGTGCGTGAGTTGAAGGCGTAGGAAAGGTGTACATGTGTTGCATACGTGATGGGTTCCTTGCCCAGAAGATAGTCTTCCACACCCACGCATGATGCCCTTCTTGCCCGGAGAGTGTAAGGATGTTTAGAGAGAGTGTAAGGATGCTTAGGGAGAGTGTACGCATGTGTCAGATAGTGTGCGTGTGTTGCCTGGAGGTTGTCCATCCGAAAACGCGAATACATGATCCCAAAATGCACGCATCTGATCCCAAAACGCATGCCTATAATCTAAAAACGTGCGCACAGTATCCCAAAATGCACACACGTGATCCAAAATGCGCGGAAGGTAATGTAAAATTCGCAGCTGCTCGTTTGTTCGTAATCATCCAAATAGTGTGAAGCCTAGTTAAAGATTCAAATAATGTTTTTGGATGAAATGGTCCTATGTATTTGATAGTATTGTAATCAATGTTTCTTTATAATAATTATTATTTTTAAAGAAGAGAACATAAGAAAACAAAATTTTTCTGATTTTGACAAAAATCAGAAGATACAATTGACGATCTACTATAAAACCAAGAAAACTGCCAATCTACTCATGAGAAACTCTCCAGACACAGAGCAGAACGCATTAAAAGAGACCAATGTCGTCTATGCCTTCAAATGCCCACTTGGGGACTGTAAGCCTCAAAGAATTCAGTATATAGGCAAGACAACAACATCTCTTTCCAGGCGATTAACGATGCATAAGCAACAGGGCTCAATTAAGGAACATATAATCTCTTCCCACAACCAGACTATCACCAGAGAAGTCTTAACAAAAAACACGGAAATCATCGATAGATACAGCGATAGCAGGCGGCTTGATATCTGCGAGGCACTACACATTAAGAAGTCGACACCAGCAATCAACAGCCAATTAATGCACAACTATATTCTACCCACTTCAAGATTCCGCACCAATATAGAAGCATCAAGAAATATGGGCCAATAGGCCCTTTGCAATTACTTCCATTCTTCCCTTTAACTTACAAAGTATTATACCCATTGTTTTGTGTTCTGTCTTGTTTTGAAAGTTTGTTTTCACCTCATCCAAAACTGTTGTAACATATCACCTCACCCAAATGCAGGTATAAAATCGAAGCTGTTTGAACTCTGTTCAGTTATAGTTGTGTGTGTGTAAACTAAAGTCTTTGAAAATGTAATAAGTTTTACGAAACGCGTTCAAGTGTCGCGTCAGACTAGAAATAAAAATGAATTTTGGAGAATTGATTTTTCAGTTACCATCAACAGTGAAAAGAAATATAAGAAACATAGAGAAAATTCGTGTTAGAATTATTAATCTTACTTTTTCGGTCATATTTAATATATATATATATATATAATATATATATATATATATAATATTATATATATATATATATATTATATATATGTATATATATATATATGCATATATATATATATATATATATATATATATATATATATATATATATATATATATATTGTGACAGAAAAATGAAGGAGTGTAGATGTTCGGCACTCCTCCTAATGGCTGGTGTCAATGCCTGTCACATTTAAGAAAAAAAAAGATCGACTGCTTGGCTGTTGTCTGTGGTAAAGTAAGGGAATACACGCAAAACACATAGTATGAATAAGGAAACTTTAATTAAATTGAAAGCAAATTAAAAACCGACAATTCCTTGGCTATGAACAGTGCAAACAAACAAGTCATAAAATATAACAAAAATTAAGAACAGGGATGACGTTACTCTATAATATAAAGACAAAATGAAATAAGCAGATGCCGAGAATAAAGCGCTAGCTGAGAAACATCCACCTGATAGACAGAGCGTATATCAGTTAGTTGTTCACAGCTTGAGAGCACAAGATATTCTAACTTCAATGACTGGTTCAAGCCCAGACATCGACTAAGTGGAGGGCGCTGAGGTGCAGAGGTGCAGGTGTGCAGTCATCGGGTCACCAATCAGAAGCAGGCAAGCTGGGAATGGTAGTTTGCTGGTTGATGACGGTGGCGAGTCGGCATGGAGGGAGTGTGGAGTAGGGGGAGTTTAGTGTACATTTGCCTCCTGGTCAAAACGCTTTGTGCTGCTGGTAGACGTATCTTGAAGGTAGCATCTTATTGTTGTATATATATAAGTAACTTTATGTAGGGAAGAGCAGGCACAATCTCTCTTGAAAGAAATTATCATCACAATATATATATATATATATATATATATATATATATATATATATATATATATATATATATATATATATGTATATATATATATATTGAGGATTGAGGACGGAGGAGGGGGACGGACACGTGGTGAGCAAGGTCCTACACTTGAACCAATTTCAACGAGGATCACGATGCCTGAGCCAGCCAAGACTTGACCTGTGTAGGTATGAATACCTGCTGAAGGCCCCGGGGGTGACAAGAAGAACCGTATCTCCTTCATTCCAACACTATGAACGTTGCAAGGTGCGTTGTCTGAGCTTTGTGTATGGCGAGGCAGGTACAGTGTATGGGTGAGGGGAGGGTCGCCGCCGTCTCAGTGCCGCCACCCACCAGCCCCCAAGGCGGGGTACGGGGGGAAGGGGGGAGTGATGGATGAGGCTCTCGAGCTGCCTACAGTGATGTTAGTGGAAAGTTAGTGCGTTCATAAGCAAATCGGTGAGTGTAGTGTTAAAAACAAAGTGCACTAGTGATTTCCCCGAGTGTTTGATAGTGTGTAACAAGTGTGACGGCGGCCTCCCTCGCGTGTCCCCCCTCCACCACCCCCGCCTGCCATCTTCCCCCACCCCGCTACCTGCGCCCGACCCAGCCAGCCGCCCATCAACACACAGCCTACCCACACACGGTGCCCAGGCCATGCCCAACTCCCCCAGGAGGGTAATGCTTGCCGTGTTACTCTCCATCTGGGAAGGAGAGGGTGCACTCAGCGGGCAGCCAGGCGTCATCACATCTAGGCATGGCACATGCCGCACCTGACACGCAGCCTCTTTCCAGCCAAGAAGATGGCCACCCAAGAGGAAACTGTCAAGTGTGTGACAGACGGTATCGTCTCAATTCAAATGGAACTGTCCGCTATCATTCTCTCAATTCAGGTGGTTGTCTAGGGTCTAGGCGCCTGCCCCGGGGCAGTGATGATGGACAACCTGCTGCAGGAGCGAGGAACAATACCTCCCTCAACTTCATTTCAGCAGATAATCTGCTTGAAGCAATCAAAGCGACGTCCACCAGGACCTTGCCCCACATCCCCAAAGCTGCCCGTCATCAAGCAGCAGCCAAACTCACCAGTCTGCTGACAAAGGTCAACAATGCTCCCAGAACCTCTGGATCGTGGCACAATCTCCTTCTATTTGGGAATGCATGCCTAGCATTACCGCCCAGGAGAGACAAGTCATTAGCAACCTCCGTAATCAGGGCACTTAATGAATTCCCCAGAGCAGACAACCTGGTCCGCCTCCCCCCTCGTGCCAAGAACACCAGCCGCAGGACGACCAACAATAACTCATCTGAGAACCACAAAATGAGAGCACAGATCACCAGGAAAATAGAAGAGGGCAATACCACAGGTGCCATCAGAATCATGACCAGCGATGACACTATTGCCCCCAGGAACGCCACGACAGCAGAGGCTCTTCAAGACAAACACCCACCCAGAGCCCCAGACAGCAGTAGGGATCCCCAGGAAAACAATGCTGGCATAGAACCCTTGACTGTTCGAGAATCTGAGGTGTACAAAGCAGCCATGTCTTTCCCAACAGGTTCAGCAGGGGGCTTTACAGGCCTAAGACCCCAGCACATCAAACAAATGCTGAACCCGGTGCTTGGAGATGCTGCAAAGGACCTTCTAGTGGAACTTACCAGATTCTCCAACATGTGTTTGGCTGGCGGCATCCCTGAGGACATCAGGCCTGTCTTTTATGGAGCAGCACTCTGTGCTCTAAAGAAGAAGGATAGGGGTATCAGGCCCATTGCCGTTGGCAACACCCTCCGACGCCTTGTAGCTAAGGCTGCAGTGAGATCTATCAGCCAGGAAGCAGCCACCTTGCTGAAACCTCATCAGCTCGGGTTTGGGATTCCCCTAGGTTGTGAAGCTGCAGCACATGCAGCGCGGGCTTACATTGTTGATCTCCCGGACCAGAAGGCACTTGTAAAGCTTGACTTCAAAAATGCCTTCAATCAAGTCAGACGAGACGCTGTCCTCAGGGCTGTACACAACCATTTCCGTCCCCTTTACCCATTCATCCGATCGTGCTACAGTGGGGACTCGAAGCTTCTTTTTGGGGAGCATGAAATAAACTCCTGTGAAGGTGTCCAACAAGGTGACCCCATAGCCCCCCTCCTTTTCTGCCTAGCTATCAAAGAGGTCACTGATAGTCTGACAAGCGAGCTAAACATCTGGTACCTGGATGATGGCACTCTAGCTGGAACTCCGGAAACCATTTTGGAGGATATAAGGAAAATCCAGGAGCAGGGAGCAGCCTTAGGCCTCATTCTCAATGCATCCAAATGTGAAATAATCTCCCGCAACCCAGACATCACTGGGCAAATACAAAATGTTCTTCCAGACATTCTCGTTGTCGAGCCACCGGACTGCACTCTCTTGGGTGCCCCCATTGGCCCACGAGCAATCGAGGAGGTCCTGGATGCAAAAATCACTGACCTAAAGAGAATGCAGGACAGGATTGACAAGATTGATGCCCATGATGCTCTCTTTCTCCTTACAAGATGCCTGTCTCTCCCTAAGTTGACCTACTTTCTGAGATGTTCTCCATCCTACAGCAGCCCTAAGTTAAATGTGTATGACACCCTTCTGAGGTCCATGCTGGTGAAAGTCCTGAACCTGCCATTGGAAGACTCTCAGTGGGAGCAAGCAACCCTTCCTGTAAGACTCGGCGGCCTTGGTGTCCGCACAGCCTCCCAAATTGCTCTACCAGCCTTCCTTTCCTCCTCTCATGCATCGCACGACCTCATCAGAGATATTTTACCTGCAACCCTGAGATATTCAGCAGGATACACGATCCTGCTTTCACTGAATGTTCAAATCAGTGGGATGTTCTTGCAGCCCCAGCAACCATTATAGAGCCAACAAAACAACACAAACAGTCCGGCTGGGACCGCTCAGCGTCACAACATCAGACAAGGAGAAAGCCCGCCTCAGAGCAGTGCGTGCCCCCCATGCAGGAGACTTCCTCCTGGCAGTACCCATGTCAGCAATGGGCACGCGCCTAGATCCAGAATCCCTTCGTGTAGCAGTGGCCCTCCGCCTTGGTGCCCCAATTCACACTGAATACAAGTGTATTTGCAACAGGGTGGAAGCAGACCAATACGGACTGCATGGGTTGCATTGCGGAAGCACAAAGGGCTGGCATGCAAGACACAACGAGGTCAATGACATCATCAAGAGAAGCCTCGTCTCAGCTGGGTGCCCAGCGGAGAGAGAACCTCGCATCCTAGGGGTCCAAAACCCGGATTTCCCCGCACTTCGCCCTGATGGCATCACCATATACCCATGGAAGGAGGGTAGACAGTTGGTGTGGGACTACACATGTGTATCCACCCTGGCTGACACCTATGTACACTTCGGAGCTGATCAAGCAGGTGGGGCGGCCAACCACAGGGAAACAGCAAAATCACTCAAGTACAGGCGACTGGAAGGTCAATACCTCTTTGTTCCCATAGCGTCTGAGACGCATGGCCCCTGGGGCAAGAGTGCCTTGGGATTTCTCAAGGAATTGGGTTCCAAGCTCATTGACGTCACCAGAGACCCAAGGGATTCCAGTTTTTTATTTCAGCGTCTCAGTGTGGCGATCCAGAGGGAAAATGCTTGCTGCGTCCTCGGTTCCTGTCCAGAAGCGGAGGAGCTTCAAGAGATCCATAACCTTTAGGCATTTGTCTTGTATGTTTTGTAACCTTTAAATACACAATAAAAAAAAAAAAAAAAAAAGGGAAGGGGGTGGTAGGAGAAAAGCACACAGAAACTGTATTGGAGGGGACCTACATTCCCTCCAATGCGTTATGTGTGGTTTCCTCCGAGGCTATGGGTCCCCCTTCTTCCAGCCAGAGGTGGTACTCAATTCCCTATATATATATATATATAATATATATATATATATATATATATATAATATATATATATATATATATATATATGTATATATATATACATATATATACATATATATATAATATATATATATATTATATATATGTATATATATACATATATATATACATATATATATATATATATATATATATATATATATATATATATATAATATATATATATATATATATATATATATATATTGTGACGATAATCTCTTTCAAGAGAGATTGAGCCTGCTCTTCCCTCCAAAGTACATCACATCAACAGATAATATGGAAGATATATCCAACAAGTATCTCCAAAACATTTTGCCCAGAGAGCAAAACGTATCCAGCACGCCGGAACACCTGCTCGGCCCCGCCACCATTAACCAGCAAACTGCTTGTCCATTGCCTGCCTGTCGCTGATTGGCTGGTGTCCAGTCGCACCTGCCCCACCACCCTCCGCCACGAGTTGATGTCTGGGCTACAGAGACCCAGAGAAGGCAGAATATCCTAGTGCTCCTTGCAGTTGACATGTCTCATTAGTAGACTAAGCCTTGGCTTACATGTACTAAGGGAGGTGGCAGCTCGAAGCCAATATTCCGGCACTAATATTTACTTTGCTATTATTCACTTGTCTTAACGTAACTTTTCATTTGCCAGTGATTATTCTTATTATTTTGTTTGTTGACTTGTCTGTTATATTTTATACTCAATTTTATTCATGTCTTGCTTTTCAAACGTAATTAAAATTTCATTGTTAAATTTACTTGTGTTTTGTGTGTCTTCCCATTACCTTACCACAGACGAAAGTTCCAGCTTTTCTCTTTTTTTTCTTTATGTGACGAGGCCATGCCCCTAGCTTATGAAACAGCCGAACACCAACATTTTACCGTCACATAAAAGTGGGGGCCTGTTTGGGATCTTCACTCAGGTACTGGTGCCAAGTAGTAATTTATGGTAAGCGTATTTGGCTTTGGTAACGTAGCTTTTTACTATTTTTCATATTCCATTTTATTTTTATATGGTGCTGTGTGTATTGTGCATTCCGAGAGTAGCATATGGTGAAGGTGAGACAACTTTGGATTACGTGGTGACTGTAGGCCTCAGTCATACTCTTAATTGGTCATCTCTCCCTCCGTGTTATTACTCGTGTTTACTATCTTTTGTCCCTTGGATATTTTTATATTTTCGACAGATCATCATATTGGTACCTTGGTACTGTGGTCTGCCCCCGGGTCAAGTGCACCTAATCTTCTGCAATCTGACAGTAGGAGGATAAAGAGGGCCATAGTTCCTCTAGCACGAACTTTAGTTGCTGAATTGGGACCTCAGCAGCAGTTCTCGTCACCAGTTGACACCTCGCACCCCTACACGTCAGTTAGAGATGATGATACATACATTGGTAGGGAATTAGCTTTCTTTTTCAGAGCACAAAAGTTCGCTAATTCTGTAAGTATCATATTAATTTCAGTGGGAAAACTTGCTTATGTCCTATAGAGACTCGGCAAGGTATGCCTACATCCTTGGACTACCAATTTTACTTTTGAGGCAATTAACTGTTTCATTTGTTTTAGAAACTCAGTTTCACTTGTTTAGTAGGATTTTCTTGCCCTTATCCTCTTACATGAGTACCGGGTACAAGATTTCCTGCGACCTTGATTTAATTAATCATTTAACATCTTGTAATTAACTTTAATTGTTAAAGATTCCACAGGATAGGTACCAGTTGCCACGTTGTCCTGTTTCTGACATTCACTATATCACAACGGTATATTCGTTGTGCATTTCTTTGCTAATTTCACCATGTTTCGTCTCCAAGCTTTCCGTGCAGACCCAGCAGGTGAAATAGGGACTTTAAGTCGTGCCAAGAGGACTGAATTACAAACTCTTGCACATGAGTATCAACTAGAAGTTCCCTACCAAGCCAACAAAAATGAAATACACAACCTGTTACTGGATCATTTCCTAGAGCAAGGTAAGATAGACTCTGAAACTCACGAAACTTACTTTATTGCAGATAAAACTGATTTGGCAACGATGAAACTCAAACTAGAGCTGGCCAAGATTGAACGCGAGCAGCAAAGAGAAGCAGCTGCCATACGAAAGGAAGAACAAGAACGTGAGATTGCATTACTCCGTGAGCGTGAACGAATACAGCTTGAAACAAAACAACGCCAATTGGAGATGCAACACGAACATGACAAACAACAAGCGACTCTGGCTATAGAATGTCGTCAACGAGAATTCGCGTTGGAAACTTCACACCTCGCTCAACGCCAGCAAGCTACTGCCAATCTTCCCGTCAGTTTTAATATATCAGAAGCAAGTAAGTTAATGCCATCATTTGTAGAAACAGAAGTTGACGTGTTTTTCACCACCTTTGAAACCCTTGCAAATCAACTTAGTTGGCCTGCCAACCAATGGGCCACACTTCTCAGAGTACATCTTACAGGTAGAGCTGCAGTCACACTCAGTACTTTGGCGTCTGAGAATGACTACCAGACTCTGAAACAAGCACTGTTGGACGCCTACCTTCTCTCCACCGAAAGTTATCGAAGGAAATTCCGTGACCACCTGAAGGCAAGTACCACTACCTTTCTCGAGTTTGCTAACACCAAAAGGAGATATTTTATGAAATGGCTGGAAGCAGCACATGTCTCTACCTTTGTAGAACTCGTCAACCTGATGCTAGTTGAAGAATTCTTGAGGCATGTGCCGCCTCCTGTCCGTCTATATTTAGCAGATAAAGAAGAAACCAACTACCTGAAGTGTGCTAAGTCGGCTGACACTTACAGCCTCATCCACCGGCTGACACCAGAACCATCCTCCAGTAAGAAGTCGTGGTACAGTTACGAGAAAGTGAGTACCGATCAAGCTGGCTCGCAATTGTACTGCAAGTATTGTAGACTCTATGGACATACCGTAGATAAGTGTGGTAAGTCTCAATACAAAGGAACCACCGACACGCAAAAACCCAAACCAACTCCTGCTAAGTCCGGTAAGCCTGTGATGAATGTTGGTGTTCATGTTAATGATCTTTCTCTTTTCAGTAACCACCTGTATACTGGAACTGTGTCTGCCAACGGTTCAAATCCGGAGGGACGTTTCAAATTGAAGATCTTGAGGGACACAGCGGCTCTTCAATCGATCATCTTGAAGTCGGCTGTGCCCAACATCGCCTACACCGGAGAAACTGTCTTCATCACTGACCTCACTGCTACCACTCCTTATCCTCTCGCCAGAGTCCACCTGGATTGTCCCTGCGTGAACAGAGAAGTCCAAGTCACCGTCAGGGAAAAGCCTTTTCCCATGCCTGGAGTGCAACTTCTCCTGGGCAACGACTTGGCAGAAGACCTGCAACCGACCAACCTGATCGTCATGGACAAACCCCAGGTGTGTACCTCTGTGACAGATAACCCTATATTTGAGTATGTTCCAGCAAAGGTTCAAGAGAGTGATGAAGTTTCTCCTCCGGTTCTAGTGACCACCCCTGCACAAGCCGCACGACCACAGCCAGCTGACTCTACTGCTACCGCTGTCCCTCAAAACCCTCAGAAACTACCCCCGAATCTGACCAAGTTGGAGTTCCGTAAGTTACAGAGGGAAGATCTTACCTTAACACCATTATTTTTCCAGGCTGAGACTCAACCCGACAGTATTCCTGGGTTCTTCCTAGAGAACGACTTGCTCTACCGCAGATATAGACCCAGTAAACTGAAGGAGGAGGACGATTGGGCCAACGTTGAACAACTTGTGATTCCTGCCAGCCTGCGGCCCACTATTCTACACCTGGCCCACGGAGCACTCTCCCACTACGGATTCAACAAGACTTACCATGGAATCCGTCAAGACTACTACTGGCCAGGAATGGTAAATAGCGTCAAACAGTACGTCAAACAGTGTCATACATGTCAGATGGCAGGTAAACCGAACATCTCTATTCCCAGAGCGCCACTGATTCCCATACAGGTGCCTGCAGAACCTTTCCACAGACTTATTATAGACTGTGTTTGTCCTTTACCTCGGACCAGTTCAGGTAACGCCTATATCTTAACCATCCTGTGTCCTACCACCAGATTCCCCATAGCAGTTCCAGTAAAGAACATTACGGCTGCTACGGTTGTGAAGCACTTATTGAAGATCTTCACCCAGTATGGATTTCCCAGGGAGGTTCAGAGCGACTGTGGCACCAACTTCACCAGTGATCTCTTCAAAAGGACACTGGAGGAGTTCAACATCAAACAGGTATTATCCAGCCCCTATCATCCTGCTTCACAGGGTTCTCTTGAGCGTAGTCATCAGACTATCAAAGCACTCCTGAAAAAGTTTTGTAGTGAAACCTCTAAGGATTGGGATAAGCAAATAGATCTGATAATGCATATATTTAGAAGTCTTCCCAATGAGTCCCTAGGAGTATCTTCTTATGAGATGCTCTACGGCCGTAAGTGCCGTACTCCCCTCAAGGCTTTCAAAGACTCTCTACGTGATGCCACCTTCAGTGAGCATCAGAATGTGCCCCAGTTTCCTCAAAACCTTCAACACATTCTAGAGAGAGTCCACAGTTTTGCCCAAGATAATCTATTGAAAGCACAGGAGAGGATGAAGACTCATTACGACCAGACCAGCAAAGTAAGAAAATTTAAGCCGGGAGACTTCGTCCTTGCTTACTTCCCTATGCCAGGTTCTCCTTTACAAAACAGGTTTTCAGGACCCTACCGCATCAAGGAGTGCAGAAACAACCATAACTACGTTCTAGAGACTCCAGATAGGCGGCGGAAGACCCAGCTGTGCCACGTCAACCTCCTGAAGCTATATAACGGTACTCCTTTCACTGTCATGTTTAACTACTCTGCTTTTACAGAACCATACATCCACAGTGAGACCTTCCCTGCTTCTCCTCCCGAAAGCACTGACAAGGAGTCAGCGCTTTCTAATTCAGAAATCCTTACTGATATTCCCAACCATTTTCAGGACCATAATAGTGCTCCTTTGCCATATTCTAATTCCACTCTCACCTCGTCAGATAAGCCCTTCATCCTCCATGTCGCCGCCAGTGGTACCAGCATCGGGGGTGACCTAGTACAGCAACGAGGCGAAGAGAATACACCTGTCAGCGACTACTGCTACAAGGAACTACGGAACAATTGGCAAGGAGCTACTCTTCATCATCCTGAATCTCTAGCACTTTACTCCATACCTGAAAAGTGCTCGGTCTACCATCACCACGGACCACACCACTCTACACCTCCTGCAGCAAGCCCACTTCTAAACTCAACGTCTTCTACGATGGGCTTGACAACTACAGAAATTCAACCTGGAGATCCGCTATACCAGGGGTCTGACAACATCATAGCCGATGCCCTCTCCAGAGTTTATGAAGTAGAAGCAACTCCACCTATTACTCCACCACATAACGACGTACTTCTTTCAGAACAGCAGGCTTCGGGGGAGAGTTGTGACGATAATCTCTTTCAAGAGAGATTGAGCCTGCTCTTCCCTCCAAAGTACGTCACATCAACAGATAAATATAGAAGATATATCCAACAAGTATCTCCAAAACTTTTTGCCCAGAGAGCAAAACGTATACAGCACGCCGGAACACCTGCTCGCCCCCGCCACCGTTAACCGGCAAACTGCTTGTCCATCGCCTGCCTGTCGCTGATTGGCTGGTGTCCAGTCGCACCTGCCCCACCACCCTCCGCCACGAGTTGATGTCTGGGCTACAGCGACCCAGAGAAGGCAGAATATCCTAGTGTTCCTTGCAGTTGACACGTCTCATTGGTAGACTAAGCCTTGGCTTACGTGTACTAAGGGAGGTGGCAGCTCGAAGCCAATATTCCGGCACTAATATTTACTTTGCTATTATTCACTTGTCTTAACGTAACTTTTCATTTGCCAGTGATTATTCTTATTATTTTGTTTGTTGACTTGTCTGTTATATTTTATACTCAATTTTTTTCATGTCTTGCTTTTCTAACGTAATTAAAATTTCATTGTTAAATTTACTTGTGTTTTGTGTGTCTTCCCATTACCTTACCACAGACGAAAGTTCCAGCTTTTCTCTTTTTTTTTCTTTATGTGACGAGGCCATGCCCCTAGCTTTTGAAACAGCCGAACACCAACGCTTTACCGTCACAATATATATATATATATTAGTATATTTTGGTAGCAGTCTTTCTTGTAGACATATATTATTATATATGATCGAAAAAAGTAAGATTAATAATTCTAACATGAATTTTCTTAATACTTCTTATGTTTCTTTTCACTGTTGATGGTAATTGAAAAATCAATACTCCAAAATTCATTTTTATTTCTAGTCTGACGTAACACTTGAACTCTTTTCTGTAATAACTTATTACATTTTCAAAGACATTTAGTTTATACACACACAACTATAACCTGCAAACACTAAACAGAGTTTCTTACTATGCTATGATTTAAACAGCTTTTATTTTATTTTATACCCGCATTTTGGGTGAGGTGATATGTTACAACAGTTTTGGATGAGGTGAACAAAACTTTCAACACAGGAAAGAACACGAAACAATGGGTATTTAATTGGGTAAATTGAGGGTAAGAATGGAAGCAACTGCAGAGGGCCAATTGGCCCTCATTTCTTGATGCTTATATACTGGAGCGAAGTCTTGAAGTGGGTAGAATATAGTTGTGCATTAATTGGCTGTTGATTGCTGGTGTTGATTTCTTGATGTGTAGTGCCTCGCAGATGTCAAGCCGCCTGCTATCGCTGTATCTGTCGATGATTTCTGTGTTGTTTGCTAAGATTTCTCTGGTGATGCTCTGGTTGTGGGAAGAGATTATATGTTCCTTAATGGAGCCCTGTTGCTTATGCATCGTTAAAAGCCTGGAAAGAGATGTTGTTGTCTTGCGTATATACTGAGTTCTTTGAGGCTTACAGTCCCCAAGTGGACATTCGAAAGCATAGACGACGTTGGTCTCTTTTAAAGCGTTCTTCTTTGTGTCTGGAGAGTTTTCTCATGAGTAGGCTGGCCGTTTTTTTGGTTTTATAGTAAATCGTCAGTTGTATCTTCTGATTTTTGTCTGTTGGGATATCGTTTCTATTAACAATATCTTTCAGGACTCTTTCCTCCGTTTTATGAGCTGTGGAAAAGAAGTTCCTGTAAAATAGTCTAATAGGGGGTATAGGTGTTGTGTTAGTTGTCTCTTCAGAGGTTGCATGGCGTTTCACCTTCCTTCTTATGATGTCTCAATGAAACCATTGGAGAAGCCGTTGTTGACTAGGACCTGCCTTACCCTACAGAGTTCTTCATCGACTTGCTTCCATCCTGAGCTGTGGCTGAGAGCACGGTCGACATAAGCGTTAACAACACTCCTCTTGTACGTGTCTGGGCAGTCACTGTTGGCATTGAGGCACATTCCTATGTTTGTTTCCTTAGTGTAGACTGCAGTGTGGAAACCTCCGCTCCTTTCCATGACTGTTACATCTAGAAAGGGACGCTTCCCATCCTTCTCCATCTTGTAAGTGAAACACAACAGAGAATTTCTGCTCAAATGCGTCCTCAGCTCCTGCAGATTTCTGACATCAGGTACCTGTGTAAAAATGTCGTCCAACATACCTGCAGTATATGGCCGATTTCAAGTTCATGTCGACTAAGACATTCTGCTCGATGGTACCCATGTAGAAGTTCGCAAACAGGACACCTAGGGGAGAACCCATGGCGACCCCATCTACTTGCTTATACATGTGCCCATCCAGGCTCAAGAAGGGTGCCTCTTTAGTACAAGCTTAGAGTAGTTTCCTTAGAATGTTTTCTGGTATGTCAAGAGGAGTACAGGCCGGATCACGATACACTCTGTCCGCTATCATCCCGATTGTTTCATTCCACAGGTACGTTGGTAAACAGTGATTCTACATCCAACGAGGCTCATGTCCCTGTGGCCCGTGTTCCCTGCAGTAAGTCAACAAATTCCTTTGGAGACTTCAGGCTGAAAGCACAAGGTACATAAGGAGTCAGCAAGCCATTGAGTCGTTTCGCCAGTCTGTACGTGGGTGTGGGTATGTGTCTGATGATTGGCGAGGTAGGTTTCCAGGCTTGTGTGTCTTGACATTTCATACGCATACCCAGGTTTGTATTCCCCAATAATCTTTAGCAGGTTGGGTCCGGATTTCTTGGCGTTAACAGTTTCGATCAATTTGTTTACCTTTGTTTTCAATTCGGCTGTAGTGTCCTTCGATACCCTTTGGAATTTAGTTTGGTCAGAAAGTATGAGGTTCATTTTCACCTGATGTTCGTTTTTTTTTAAGAATGACATATATTGGCAACTTGTCACCTGACGACTATCTCCTTGTTCTCACGAAGGTTCTTAGCTGCCGCTTTGAGCTCGGGGGACAGTATGGTGCTTCTGTAGTTGCCTCGAATCTTTCCTACTTCTGCAATAAGTTCTGCCTTATATATATATATATATATATATATATATATATATATATATATATTATATATATATATAAATCAGAGGATACAACTGACGATTTACTATAAAACCAGAAAAACGGCCAGCCTACTCATGAGAAACTCTCCAGACACAAGCAGAACGCTCTAAAAGAGACCAACGTCGTCTATGCCTTCAAATGCCCTCTTGGGCTCCAAAAAAACCAGTATATAGGCAAGACAACAACATCTCTTTCTAGGCGTTTAACGATGCATAAGCAACAGGGCTCCATTAAGGAACATATAATCTCTTCCCACAACCAAACCATCGCCAGAGAAATCCTAGTAAACAACACAGAAATCATCGATAGATACAGCGATAGCAGGCGGCTTGACATTTGCGAGGCATTACACATTAAGAAGTCAACACCAGCAATCAACAGCCAATTAATGCACAACTATATTCTACCCACCTCAAGACTCCACTCCAATATAGAAGCATCAAGAAATATGGACCAATAGGCTTTCTACAATCACTTCCATTCAATACCCATTGTTTCGTGTTCTGTCTTGTGTTGATGAATTAAATACCCTAATAAAACCACCTCACCCCATCCACCTCACTCAAATGTAGATATAAACAAATCGGAGATGTGTAAGTTCTATTCAGTTGTGTATGTGTTAACTAAAGTCTTTGAAAATGTAATAAGTTTTACAAAACGCGCTCAAGTGTCGCGTCAGACTACAAATAAAAATGAATTTTGGAGAATTGATTTTTGAATTACCACCAACAGTGAAAAGAAATGTACGAAAGATTGAGAAAATTCGTGTTAGAATTATTAATCTTACTTTTTCGGTCATATTTAATAATATATGTCTACAGGAAAGACTGCTACCAAAATATACATATATATATATATATATATATATATATAACTGAATACTCACACCCCAGAAGTGACTCGAACCCATACTGCCAGGAGCAACGCAACTGGTATGTACAGGGACGCCTTATCCGCTTGACCATCACGACCGGACATAAGGAAGTGATAGCCTAAGCTATATGAACCACTTCCCCGCCGGCACTCGGATAGTAATCTTGGGCATAGCATTTTATCAAATCACCTCATTCTTTGGGGCAAACACGTGAGGAACACTGGTACTGATACTAGACCAATCATTTCAATTTGTGGTAAGTGTACTTGGCTTTGTTACATGTTACTTTTTTTCAATAATTTCATAACTTTCAATAATTTTTATGGTGCTGTGTATTTTGTGCTTTCCGAGTGTAACATTTTATGAGTGTTGGATGACTGTGGTGTCTGGTGGCCAAAGTCACTCTCTTAATTGGTTATTCATCCCTTGGTGTTATTACTCGTGTATTCCACCTTTCTCGTCCCTAGACTATTTCTCATTTTTTGGCAGATCACCCCCTTTGGTATCCTGGTACTTTGGTTTGTCTTCGGGACACGTTCCCTATCTTCTGCAATCCGACCGAAGGAGGATATAGAGGGGTCATAGTTCCTCTCGCACAGACTACGCTGTTTGGTTGGGACCTCAATAGCAGTTCTCGTCACCAGTTGACACTCGCACCCCTACGCGTCGGTCAGAGATGATGATACTTACACAGGTAGGGAATTGGCATTCTGTTCGAGAGCCCAATGAACGCTAATTCTGTAAGTGTCATCTAGTTAAGTAGGAAACCCCTTGCTTCTGTCCTATAGAGACCCCGGCAAGGTATCCCTACGTTTTTGGACTACCTCTCACTTTTGAAACTATCAAAGTTTCATTTATTTTAGTAGGATTTTCTTGCCCTAATTCTCGTATATTGAGTGCCGGGTACAAGATTTTCCTGCATTTTGATAATTTAATCACTTAATATCTAATATTAACGTTAATTGTTTTCACATTAACGATTGAATTCCCACAGGATAGTCACCAGTTGCCACGTCATCCTGTTACTGACACTTATAATACCACAGGTATATTCTCTGTACGTCTGTTTGATATCTCAAAATGTTTCGTCTCTCAGCATTTCGTAGTGATCCAGCAAATGAAGTAGGGAACTTAATTCGTGCCAAGAAGACAGAATTACAAACTCTAGCACATGAGTAGCACCTGATGTTTCCTATGGAGCCACCAAAAGTGAATTGCATAGCCTTATCTTTGACCACCTCTTTGATAATGGAATTATAGACTCTGATTCTCACGAAAACTATTCCATTACAGACCGGCATACTCTAGCAGCTACGAAGTTAAAGTTAGAACTAGCGAAAGTAGAGCGTGGACACCAAAAAGAAGCTCTACAATTTAAGGAACGTGAGGCTGCTCTAAAGAAGAAGAACAGGAACGCGAAGCTGCCCTACAACGTGAGCAGGTTGAATTCCAACGTGAGCGTGAGAGGGAACAGCTTGAAGTAAAAGAACGTGATCTGAAGATGCAACGTGAACACAATGTTATGATCTCAGCCTACAGGAGAAACGAGTCTCCCCCTTGAGAGTTATTCAACAAGCCTGACCTAACTAGAAAGTATAGGAAATATAGAGGCGATAACACAGATGTAAAATAGTTTGTTGGATTTAATGAACAATTTAAGATTATGGGCAGTGAATAAGAAAACAAATAAATGACTGGTTAGGAGATGTGGACAATTTGCTGGAGGCGTGAGGCTCGCTTCTGGAGGGCTTTGATCTCACTTGAGTACCAAACATCGCAGGGGGAAGCCGCGCTCCGTTTGAGCTCCCGTCAAAATGGAACCCCTAGTTACAGGCACCGGAGCAGGGCACAGTGTCGGGGACGCCGCAGCAGAGTGCGGTTTCTGGCAGAGGGAAACAAACAAAACAAGGCCCCAAAATCTGTTGGTATTACAAATGGGCTACCTGTAAGCATGGGGAATCGGGAAGAACAAATGGAACATGTACATACGATCACCCTAGAAAGTGCAGAAAACTCCTCAATACAGGTAAATGTACCAAAAGCTGTGAATTCTTTCACCCAGAAATTTGCAAGAACTCTTTGGATAGGAAAGAGTGCTTCAATGCTGAATGTCCAGATGCAGGCGTTGAGTCACAATAACGTGGCTGAAGTATGTTGACCAGACCACACACTAGAAGTTGAAGGGAAAGCTGAATGTCCAGCTTTTCATATATGAGGTACCAGGCGAATAAAACTGACAGACTGCCACTATGAAAACAGCCACTACTCCATCGACCGGGATAATTTTTTAGCAAGAGGAGGAGGAGAAGAATGGCTAAAAATGACCAGACTCTACCACCAACTCGGTCAAATGCTAGAGAGGACGCAAACACAGTGGCCACCTTACCAGAGCCTCAGATATTAACACCAAGTAAAGCATCCAGCACTTCCACTAACACGATAACATCATTTATATTTGCCAACATCCAGGGTATAAAAACACGCAAATCCAACAAAGTTCACTTTATAGATGGTCTCCTTTATGAGGCAAATGCAGTGTTTGCAGCCTTAACGGAAACTCACACAAAGGACTACCTTGATGGTGAAATATGGATCTCAGAGTACAATCTCTTCAGATGTGATAGGAAACACAGGCTTCAGGGTGGGGGTCAGCCTCTACATCAAAGACACACTCATCTGTAATGAGCTACTAAACACCTTAAATGATATGGTGGAAGTGCTGATAGTCAAAATAGAGATCCTAAATGTAGTTGTTGTCCTTGTATATAAGTCACCGGAGGCAAACCCTCAGCAGTTTAAAGACCAACTAATGAAAATAGAACACTGCTTGGAAAACCTCACAAATCCAGCTCCGAACATCATCCTGCTTGGGGACTTCAACCTACGGCACCTGAAATGGAAGCACCTGGCTAATTCAGTAATATCAGAAAGAATACCAGGAAGTAGCCTAAATGAACAGGCACATGCAAATGACCTGCTACGGATGTGCGATAGGTTTGCCTTAAACCAGCAAACAGTAGAACCAACTAGGAAGGAGAATTCGCTGGATCTCATTTTCACTAATAATGATGAGTTGATCGGGAACATAATGATTACAAATACCTGTTACTCAGATCACAACTTAATTGAAGTTCTGACAACCATGAGGAATGGACCTTCAAAACCAGCCCAGATTCCCGGTGGAGGAGATTTCAGCAAATTCAACTTCAATAATAAACAGATAAACTGGGAGCAAATAAACCAGGACTTCACAGAAATAAACTGGGAAGGACAGCTAGAAAATGCAAACCTGAACCAGTGCCTGGAAAAAATAAGCTCAGTAGCACTAGAAATATGTTCAAACCGCATACCCCTAAGAAAAAAAAGAGAAAGAGATGCAGATTGGAACAGGAACGTCGTTCCCTATATAGGCGAAGAAAACGAATCGCGGAACAACTTGAGAGTCGCACCCTATCTCAAGAACGGCGAAGAAGGTTAGGTAGAGAAATAGAAACAATTGAACTCAAGCTACAAGAATCATACAAAACCCAGGAGAGGCAAAGAGAGCAAAAGGTCATCAGTGAAATAAAGAGAAATCCGAAATATTTTTTCTCCTATGCAAAATCAAGATAAAAAACCACATCTACTATCGGGCCCCTACGAAAGGGAGATGGAACTTTCACCGATGACAACAAAGAACTGAGCGAGTTACTGAGGAAGTAGTACGACTCTGTTTTCAGCGAGCCATTAAATGCACTAAAGATTGATAACCCAAATGAATTTTTCATGGATATGATACCAACATCAAATCATATATCAGACGTCGCCCTATCCTCACTAGATTTTGAAGAAGCCATAAACAGTATGCCTATGCACTCTGCACCTGGCCCGGATTCTTGGAACTCCATATTCATCAAGAACTGTAAAAAAACACTATCGCAGGCCCTGCACATTCTGTGGAGACAAAGCCTAGATACTGGCGTTATCCCTGACATACTAAAAACAGCAGATATAGCACCTATCCATAAAGGAGGAAATAAGGCAGAGGCAAAAAATTACAGGCCTATAGCACTAACATCGCACACCATAAAATTTTTGGAGAGAGTGCTAAGAAGTAAGATCACAAAATACATGGAATCACAGCATCTCCATAACCCCGGACAACATGGTTTCAGAACAGGGCGCTCTTGCCTGTCGCAGTTGCTGGACCACTATGATATGGCATTGGATGCTATGGAAGACAAACAAAACGCGTTCAAAAGGAATTACCGGGAAAATAGGCAGATGGATCTACAATTTCCTGGCTAACAGAACCCAATGTGTAATAGTCAACAAAATAAAATCCAGCCCATCAACCGTGAAGAGCTCAGTCCCCCAGGGTACTGTGCTTGCTCCAGTACTATATCTCATCCTCATATTGGACATAGACAAGAACACAACCTATAGCACTGTATCATCCTTTGCAGATGACACTAGGATTTTCATGAGAGTTGGCAACATAGAGGACACGGCAAACCTCCAATCAGATGTAGATCAGGTCTTTCTATGGGCTACAGAAAATAATATGGTGTTTAACGAGGATAAGTTCCAGCTCATGCGCTATGGAAAAATATAAAATATAAAAACAGAAACCACGTACAAAACTCAGGCAAATCATAACATAGAACGAAAAGGCAATGTAAAGGATCTCGGTGTACTCATGTTGGAAGACCTTACCTTTAAAGAACACAATAAAGTAGCCGTCACAACTGCAAGAAAAATGACAGGTTGGATAACAAGAACTTTTCACACTAGAGATGCTATACCGATGATGATACTTTTCAAAACGCTTGTGCTCACTAGAGTTGAGTACTGCTGCACAATGACAGCCCCTTTCAAAGCTGGAGAAATTGCTGACCTGGAGAGCGTGCAGAGATCCTTTACTGCTATAATCCACTCAGTAAAACATCTAAATTACTGGGACCGACTAGAGAGCCTAAATCTGTACTCCCTTGAGCGCAGGCGGGATACATAATAATATACACGTAGAAAATAATTGAGGGGCTGGTCCCAAACCTGCACACAGAAATAACATCACATGAGACCAGAAGACATGGCAGGATGTGCAGAATACCCCCGTTGAAGAGCAGAGGTGCAACAGGTACTCTGAGAGAGAACGCTATCAACATCAGAGGCCCGAGACTGTTCAACACGCTTCCACTACACATAAGGGGCATAACTGGCCGACCCCTCACAGTGTTCAAGAGAGAACTGGATAAGCACCTCCAAAAGATACCTGATCAACCAGGCTGTGACTCATACGTCAGGCTGAGAGCAGCTGCGTCTAACAGCCTAGTTGATCAGTCCAGCAACCAGGAGGCCTGGTCGACGACCGGGCCGCGGGGACACATTAACAGCATGTATTTTATGAGGACGGACTATGTGTTGATGAGGACGGGCAGTGTTTTGATGAGGACGGACTATGTGTTGATGAGGACGGGCAGTGTTTTGATGAGGACGGGTTGTGTGTTGTTGAGGACGGGCAGTGTGTTGATGAGGACGGGCAGTGTGTTGATGAGGACAGGCTGGTGTTGATGAAGACAGGTTGTGTATTGATGAGGACGAGCTGTTTGTTGATGAGGACGAGTTATATGTTGATGAGAACGGGTAGGGTGTTGATGAGGACGGGTTGTGTGTTGATGTAGACCGGCTGTGTGTTGATGAGATTAGGGTGCATTTCTGATGACGTTCGAACAGTGCTTTGCTAACGACCTTCGTTCGAATCATATTTCTGTAAAGGCTTCACCCACGTACTACAAATACAAATACTTGAGTTGCGCACTGGGTGGCGTGGTGTGCGGTTGTTCCTCGCCTGCCTGTCCAATTGTTGCTTGCCCGGGGTGGTTGACAGACCGCAGGTCGTGTGCTGACGTGGCCTGAGTGATGGAGAGTGACCTCCACCCTGTTTTGCGGGCTCAGTCCGTTAGCCTAGAGTTCTCTGGAAAAGCTGATTATCCAGCGGTTGAATTGGTGATGTGTGACATGCTGCGATTTATAGACTGGAGTTGGTCACTTCCCATCAGGGTATCGTGAAGTTTGCCACCGAGGATGACTACAGGATGTTTTTACGTCGTTATGAGGGACGGTCACTCCGCTGCTGGCACGGTCGTTATCTCCTACCGGAGTGGTGCCTTAACCTTCGTCAGTGTGCATGGTGCACCCCTTGAGTTCCCAGAGGAGCTGTTGCGGAGGTATTTTGGGCGGTATGGCACTGTCGTGAGTGTACGATTGAATATGCTCTCCTCTGGCAAATTTACGGCCGTTCGGACGAATATTCGCACTCTGGGGATGCAGCTGAGGTCGGACATCCTGTCTCCTGTGCGGCTCATGTGGTATTACGTCCGTGTATACTACGCACGTCAGCCACGTACATGTTTCTGCTGTGGTTTGTTGGACCATCAGGATGCGGGATGCTCGGCGCATGTCGTTGCTCCGTTGAACCTCTTTCGTGAGGAGGATTTCCCGCCACTCGCTGTGAAGGTGGACTCTGTGGATGAGGTTGTGGCCGCCCCTTTAGCTTCTGCATCGCGTCTTGTGTCGACATGTGCGTCTGTCAAGCCGTCCTCAGATGATCCTACTGTTTCGGGTGGTGTTCCTGGTGCTGCTGTGGATCTCCTGGCTGGTCCCTCTACGTCTCCGCCGTCTTCATCTTCTGCTTCTCCGCCATCTTCATCTTCTCCTGTTTCTTTGCCTGGCCCTCTGCCTGATCCTGTGGTTCCTGCCTGTTTGTCTTCGATGGTTGTCCCGGCGATGCTGGGAGGTGGTGTGGGTGAGGGGCCTCGTGCCGTGTTGGGGCCGGTTCCCCATGTCGTTGAAGCTGCTGACGTTTTGCATCGTGCACTAGTGCGCCCGCCCTGTGACCTCCATGTTTCCGGTTCCACCTCAGGCTCTGACGACGTGCAGCCGAACCCCAAGCGCTCGAGGCGTTCTCCTTTTGCCTGGGCCGACGTGGGTGACTTCGACGATTGCGGATCTCCTGATGACAGTGCGGTGGATTCTGGTGCACTGGTGTCTGCTATGACGGTGGTGGCGGAGGTTCATGTGCCTGTTGCGGCTACCGGTGGTAATGTTTCTGACTTAACCTCTGTTTTTTTTTCTCCTGCAGGGGGATCTCCACAGTGGGGGGAGGGGATTCCCTCCTCCTGTGGTGGATGGTGAGGATGATGATGCAAGCCAAGGCCTTGTGGTGGTCTTGAAGAAGGATGTCCGCTGTGTTGGGTCTGTGCCGGTGCCCAGGCCTGTGGATATTCCGGGGAGGGCCCCTGTGGTGACGCCCCTGGTCCTGTCACCTCCAGTAGTGCCGCCCATTGCGTTCCCGCCAGCTGTGCTGCCGGCCCCCGTACAGCCGCCTCGTTCCAAGGATGCGGTTACCCGTTCGAAGAGTGCTATACATGATTCTGGGCTTGTGCCTGTCGATGATCTGACTGCTATTTGGAATGCTTCCAGCTTGCCCGTGTTGTGGGAATGGGTGGCGCAGCTTTCCCTGTGCCCTTCGACTATTTGGATTCCCCGTGTGCATGCCATCATGTGCGAGGTTCTGGATAGGATGGGGTCCCCCTACAAGAAGCGTCATGATGAGTATCCTGCTGAGTGGCTGTGCTGGGAGACATACTGTAACCGGTTTCTGAGTGAACTATTTCCAAAAAAATACCGTTGAGGAGTTTGCTGCGCGCTTGTCTGGCCTGTGGTGGTGTCTTTTTGTCTATATGTACTGTTTTATGTAATATGATTTTTATTTGTGTATTGTTGTGTGCCCTTCCGGCCTATGGTTATGTATTTTAATGGTTTTCCTTGTGTTCCTTTTACTGTACTGCTTCGCATGCTAAGCAAGTAAAAATAAATAAAGAAAATACAAATACTCTGCCAGCAGAGCCTAAACAGCGGGACTAATCTACCCTACGCCTTGATTTGTTAATATAAAAATTATTAATTTTTTTAAGGAAAACACTATTTTGAATATGCATTACGTAAAAATTGACGAATGACCCTTTGGGGGTTGGTAGCTGGATGAGCGAACATTGCCCAACGACAGTTGGGCAATGTTCGCTCATCCAATTACAATTTCTGTATAAAAAAGCACTCAAAAAAGTGCTCAAAAGCACTTATTATTATTATTTATACATGTGTTGACCTGACCACACACTAGAAAATGAAGGGACGACGATGTTACGATCTGTCCTGGACCATTCTCAAATCGACCATTCTCTAGTCACAATCGACTTGAGAATGGTCCAGGACGGACCGAAACGTCGTCGTCCCTTCACTTTCTAGTGTGTGGTCAGGTCAACACATGTATAAATAATAATAATAAGTGCTTTTGAGCACTTTTTTGAGTGCTTTTTTATACAGAAATTGTAAGAGAAAAAAAACGAAGGGAAAATTTTCTCTTACGATCTCTTGCTTATTCCTTATTCCCCTTCTTATTGGGTGGTATAACTTGGAGCTGCCTCGTATGGACCAATGGGCCTTCTGCAGTTACCTTAGATCTTATGTTCTTATTTTCTTATTCTTACTATACTTTATTACACCTTACCTTCCCTACCTTTGCCTTAGCTTTCTTCCTCTAAAATTTTCTTCTCCTCACCTCTCTTCTGCCTATTTATTGCCTTTTCCTCCTTCAATCATCACAATCGACTTGAGAATGGTCCAGGACGGACCGAAACGTCGTCGTCCCCTCACTTTCTAGTGTGTGGTCTGGTCAACACTAACGTATCATCAACTAGCATTACACAGTTTCACGTACCACCATCTACTATAAATTATCTTGCGTTACTCTATCAAACGTAGCAATATCAAACGTATCACAAACCTAGCACTATTTTAGGTAACACGCCTAACACGTAGGGTGCCTGACAGCTGGGTGGACAACTCTTCGGATTCGTAGTCCTGAGGTTCCGGGTTCGATCCCCGATGGAGGCGGTGACAAATGGGCAAAATGTTTTTCACCCTGATGCCCCTGTCACCTAGCAGTATATAGGTACCTGGGAGTTAGAAACCTGCTACGGGCTGCTTCCTGGAGGGTGGAGGCTTGGTCGGGGCCTGGGCCGCGGGGACACTAAGCCCCGAAATCGTCTCTAGATAACACTATGTAACATAACACTATCTTATGTAACACCATCTAACGTAACAATATTTTATGTAACAATATCCTACGTAACACTATTTAAAGTAACAACACCCTACGTAACACTAATGCAACAATATCTTATGTAACAATATCTAGCGTAACAATATCTAACGTAACGATATCTAATGTAACAATATCTAACGTAACAATACATGACATAACAATATCTAAGGTAACACATCTAATGTTAGAAATCGTTCACCAATTAGCACAATTTGAGAAGCTGCCACTCAAACGAGAAAACTGTCAATTTAAAATAAATAACTCTCATTAATCATTCGCAGATAATTATTGTTATATAAAAAATACAGAATTACAGCTCGAATACTCAGTATTATTAGCGCGAATTATCAGGGGGAAAGCGCCAAGCCATTATGACTATATAGCCCTTGGAAGAGATCAGAATATGAATTTGGAATGGGACAGGGGAAGGAATTGCGCCCAACAACTTGGAAGGTCGGGGATTGAACGCCGACCTGCATGAAGCGAGACCGTCACACAACGTTCCATTTGCATCCAAGCAGGTTTTTATATACATACAATATAGATGTCACGTCTGTGACGGTAAAAAACAAGCATTTTTTAAAAACTATGTTTTTCATGTGAGGGAAATCTTCGAAACCTATTTACCGATTTCTTTGAAATTTTGACACAACGTTGCATTCGAATAGGCGCATGTTTTTATATACCTACTATATACATATCTCGCCTTTGACAGGAAATAGCATGTTTTTTGGAAAAAGAGCGCCATCTGTTGGACGTAAGAGCAACACATGCTGTAATCTCCGAAAGTTCTTCACCAATTGCTTTGAAATTTTGACACAAAGTTTCATTCGAATACGCATGTGTTTTTATATGACCACTATATAGAGGCCACCCCTGTGAAAAGCAAATACATTCCTTTTTTAAAAACAGCGCCATCTGTTGCACATAAGACCAAAACACGCAATACTAATTAGGTTACAATTCCATTTCAATGTTTCCGATTTCATCGATAAATTGAATTTTCATAGATTTTGATTTATTTTCATTTTTATTTAATTGTTTTGTGTGACATTGCATTGGAATTGATCTGTGTTGTTTACCATACAATTCATTTCGTGAATATAGTTTTTTTCATTTCGTTTTTTAATTTTTTTCTTATATTTCAGTGATGAAAAAATCTGGTTCCAGATTCACGAAGCAGTTACGCAAGTACTTACGAACGTGTACATCTTTCCTCAATCTTTGATGGCTTTGGTTACATTTATTAAACAGTTTACAAGCATGGAAACTTGCCAATCAACTGTTGTTATTGTTATAAACATCCTCCTGATGCTTCGGATCTCATTACCTGTTTAGTAATTGTAAACAAAGCCGCCAAAGATTGAGAAAAGATGTTCAGGTTAGTAAGTGTTTGCATAACTTCTTCGTGAATTTAGCCCCAGATCATTTGATGTTCCCAATTTTCTAATGGGAACATCAGATCATTTGATCATCAGACGACGGAGTGGGAAAGGGTGGGAAGGACGAGAGGACGGGAGTGGGGGATGGCGGGGAGGACGAGGGGACAGGGGAGGGGGTAATGGTGGGGGAGGATGAGGGGACAGGGAAGTTGGGGATGGTGGGGACGAGGGAACAGGGGAATGGAGAATGGTGTGGACGACAAGGGGACGGGGGAGTGGGAGATAGTGGAGAGGATGAGGGGATGGTGGAGGGGGAATTGGTAGGGAGGACAAGGGGACGGGGGAATGGTAGGAAGGATAAGGGGATGGTGATGATGGGAGATAGTAGGGAGGACGAGGGGACGGTGGAGTGGGGAATGGTTAGGAGGACGAGGAGACAGAGGTGTAAGGAATGGTTGGGAGGACGAGGGAATGAGGGAGAGGGGAATGGTGGTGAGGACTGGGAGACAAAGGAAGGTTACTGTGGCTCAGCAACGCACATGCATTGCTGAGTCACAACAACAACAACACCACTATCACCAACAACAAAAACAACAACACCATCACCAGCAACAACAACAACAACAAAACCCACACTGTAACAAACTAGGCTGTTGTAAGAATTATTCCAGAAGGTTCCAGAAGTTCGAGTAAGGACCTGACCTCTCAACAACGCCCAGTCCCCTGGGAATTAGCAGGTCTGAGTCACAAATGGCGGGCATCTTTGTTCATAGTTTTGTATAATGAGCCATCATATAGTATTCAGTAATTTAGAGAAATTAGCCTTTATTCATTTTGCATTAAAATTGTATTGTATAATAGTACTGGATACAATATCAAGAGTATTCTAATTATTGAGTTTAAGTCACCATCAGTGACGTCACGAATCAGATCTAACTTGTAAGGCGGAGTGACCGGCGGTCATAGGTCATCAGGGTTGACAGGTCTACTATTTCTCAAAGTTCAATTAACCATTTTGGGGGATCGGGAACAGCTCTGCCGTTAGATGTTTGTGTAATTTAATTTCAGTAAAATAATTCAACCAGTCTGGATCAATTAAGTACAACAGAGGTTAATTGTTATAACTTAAACCTTGCTAGTAACTGGGTAGAACTTTGACTAGGCGGAAGGATACAATGCTCTGTCTGGGGTAGACCAGACAAGGAAGAGATCAGTGTGGACTCCAGAGCAACTGAGATAAGAGGTCAACCATCTTACCTCTCCCCAAGACCAGCCCAACATCTTTAGCTGGTAAAACATAGAGGTATAGTTGCTATTGTTATGTATAGAAATAGTCTCATTTGCCATTCAGGTCAAGTAGGGAGTGTTAAAGTGACAGGGAGTGAACATATTTAGATTTTGTTTTAGTTTTTCTTTTAATAAATTAAGTAGTTAATATTTGGCATTTTTATTGTTTCCATTTGGTTATGTTTACTTGTCCTGGTCACGTGGTCCACACGAGGCAGAGTTGGATTGGGCGCCGATTCTAACATCGAATCGGAATTCATCATCCCCATCTAATTAATTCCACACTCAAGTTTCCGAGGTTATAAACTACTAGTGGGGATCAAGCCCCAAGGTTGACTAATTCGCATGATCGATCCAGACCTCGATCATTGCTGTGTTACTGGTCTGGTGGTGGCAGCGTAGAGGCGACTCTAGGGTTTGGCTCAAAGCCTAGGTCACGCCATACTGGTTGTAGAATCCTAAGTCGGTCAATCGTCTTAGGACCACGTGGCGTGGAGTTGGCTTTGGTAAAAGTTTTGGAGTCCCTTGTAGAGAACAAAAAGTAAGAATACGGGTAGAGAGGGTAAAGAAGGTAGATAAGTAGAGAGAAACCCTACCCCGTGTTACAACACCACCACCAACAACAACAATACCACCACCATCAACAACAACAATTACAACAACAACAACAAGGACCCACCATAGACAAATTAAACCTCCCTTTCTGCAGGAAAGCGAGCACTCTACACCCGCCAGCAGACAAAGAACACCCGCCAGCAGACACGCTACACCCGCCAGCAGACACAGGACACCCGCCAGCAGACAAAGAACACCCGCCAGTAGACACAGGACACCCGTCAGCAGACACAGAACACCCGCCAGCAGACACGGAACACCCATTAGCAGACACTCTAAATCCGCCAGCAGATTCGGAACACCCGTCAGCAGACACAGAACACCCGCCAACAGACATGGAACACCCACCAGCAAACACGCTACACCCGTCAGCAGACACAGAACACCCGCCAGCAGACACAAAACACCCGCCAGCAGACACAGAACATCCGCCAGCAGACACATAACACCCGCCAGCAGTGTACAGAACATCTGCCAGCAGACACAAAACACCCGCCAGCAAACACAGAACACCCGCCAGCAGTCACAGAACACCCGCCAGCAGAACGCTACACTACCAGCAGACACAGAACACCCACCAGTATACACGGAACACCCGCCAGCAGACACGCTACACCCGCCAGCAGACACAGAACACCCGCCAGTAGACACAGAACACCCGTCAGCAGACACAGAACACCCATCAGCAGACACAAAACACCCGCCAACAGACATGGAACACCCGCCAGCAGACATGATACACCCACCAGCAGACACAAAACACCCGCCAGCAGACACAGAAATAAATTGGAGACAGCATAGGATTGCAAGGGTGACGCTCAGAGCTACAACTGGAAACGCTTGCTGTATCGTCCTCATAGGTGCTGTATCACTTGCATCCAACCTTTGTATTAGGTCCTTATTGCCCCCAGCTTCACCAATATTATGACCCTTATAGTCTTCAAACAATAAGGTTTGAATTTCACCAACAGAGCGTTATCTTTCAACACCACGTCGGACAGTTGTTTGGGAGCCAGAGGCGCATGCGCCACCCATAGTTGCTCGTTACTACTAACCCAGCCAGCAGCCCTAGAGCATCCTGGGATTTTTTTCCAAGATGGCTGGCTCGCACTGGAGGGTCTAAGAGTCCATTTCGTACACAACCAACCTCGTACACATTTAGAATTGGTACCGAAAAATCGAAGAGTTTTCTCGGTTGGCGCAGTTTCCCGCCGTCCGAGAATACTCGGTTTGCCCAGTTAGGTGGGTAATGATGCAAAGACTGAACAGTATAGAGAGCCCTTGGCACAGCTCCATTTTCTGTAATGGTCAGAGGTGGGGCCTAAAGAACGGGGCGTGATTTTTTGACCAACCAGGAGCCGGGTAGAAAAATTATCTTTGCGTCCCGGGGTCATTAGCCAATCAGGTGATTTTCCTTATTTGTTGCAGGGGTGTCACGTAACCTGACATCAGCAATAGGGACCCCCTTACCCCCTTACTTACTTGACCCCAGTGGGGTCAAGTATGCACGGGGGGGGAGGGGGGGGGGTCAAGGTTCCTTACAAGGAACAAGTTGGATATTTAGGTGTAGTAAGCCTTATCTTGAATTTGCATGATACTGTGGGGTACATTTACATGAAGGGCGAACCATAGAACAGGATCTACATGTGAGAGGGGTCATATTAGGGGTTTAAAGAAGTTAAAATAGCTTTAAAGAGTCCTGTGTGTTGATGGTGGGTAAATGTTCAGTCAATAATTCTCGTGCTTTTAATCTGAATGAGGGGTCCTAGTTTACGTTCTAGTCGTAAAATGAGTTCCTTAGTAAATTTGCTTTGTAAAATGAGCTTTCAGTGCTCTATATAATCTGAAATGAGGTCAAGAAAGACATGTTTATATGTGAGAAGAGTCAGGCTGAAACTGTTTATTCCAGGCACCCCCTCTCGGCTTTGCGCGGTTTTCTGTAGCCAAAGTAAAGATTCCATTTTCTGTGGAATTTAGTTGAGTAGTGGTGAAAAAGGCATGCTTGTATTTGTATGGTTCTAGCCTGTTCATAAATTTTATAGATATATTTGTTTGGGCCTCATATTAGTTTTTAATATGGAAAATAGCATCAAATGAATGTCTATCTTTTGCAATAAACATTAGAAACATTGACATTAGCTTCGATATTTTATAGAATACAAACAAATGTTAAATAGCGCAACCTCAGCCATATTGTGTTTGGTTTGACACCCCATACTTTAATTGGGCACTTGTAAATATACTGTTAAGGAAAATAGTTTAGTGTTTTAAAGAATTTAAAATATATTAGGAATCTGTTCATATTCCATATTAAATTGCATATTTATAACACCACAATAGATCACAGCTATTGTGGTAGGGGGCCCCAATAACTCATGTAACGTGACCACTGTTGCTATGGAATGCTTTTTGCAATCATGCCTAAAAATTTAAGTCGAATCCATCAGTCACCTTTGATGTCAGTGGGGGTATGTCAAGCGCAAAGATTTTAGAAAATGTTAGACCTCCACCTTTTAAAAAGTGAGAAGATGAATTCATTTTTGGCATTACTGTCATTACTTAGGAAGTTTTAATGATAGCATGTGCTTGGACAAACTTGCTCGCAAAAAAAAACTCATACACAAACTAGATTTTTTTTTTCAACTTACACAAATTAACCCAGGGCTTTCACATTCATGCAAAATACTTAGTCCCCCCCCTAAACTTAAAACAGTTTCACAATCTTTTTTAAACATATCAGGGCAAAAATAGAGAGAGAGAGAGACTTCAAAAGAAGCCACCAGCTTCCTATCTTCATCAAGGCCACTAGCTTTCACATACTTTCCCAAAAACTCTCATACACAAACAAACTTAATTTGTTGTTTTAACTTACACAAATAAACATGGGGTTTGCACATTTGCTCAAAATAATTAGTCCCCCCTAAAACTTAAGACAGTTTCACAATCTTACTTAAACTCACACAAACTTACTTGAACACATCAAGACAAAATAGAGAGAGCCCTCAAAACAAGCCACCAGCCTCCTATCCTCATCAAGGCCACTAGCTTGCACATACTTAAACACACTCTCCCCAAAAAAAAACTCTTATACACAAACAAAAACTCAATTTTAACTTACACAATAAACATGGGACTTTCACATTCTCGCAAAATACTTGGTTCCCTCCTAAACTTAAAACAGTTGTGCAATCTTACCTAAACACATCAGGGCAAAAATAGAGAGAGACCTCTGACAAGCTACCGGCCTCCTGTCCTCACCCAAGCCACTAGCTCGCACATACTTAAACAAACACACTTGCTAAACTCTTATTCAAAAACAAAAACTCAATTTTTAATTTACACAAATAAACATGGGCTTTGCACATTCGCACAAAAATGCTTAGTCCCCCCCCTCCTAGGCTTGAATACTTTTACAATCTTACAGTGCTTTAATTGCCAAAGCCTTCCAAACCTGCACTGGGTCGTTAGTTATATATAGAATCAGGGGAGAAAAATATCTGCTTCAACATAAAAAAAAGAAACTTGAATAACTAGTCCAACCACTTGGGCTGGATGGTAGAGCGACGGCCTCACTTCATGCAGGTCAGCGTTCAATTCCCCGACTGTCCAAGTGGTTGGGCACCATTTCTTCCTCCCACCCTATTCCCAAATCCTTATCCTGACTACAGGATAACATAGTGCCATGTAGTCGTAATGGCTTGGCGCTTTCTCCTGATAGTTTCATTCCATTCCATTCTTGGCTAAATAACTAGGATTAAGTTTTGAGTCAATCTAATATTCCCATCTCACGCCCCCCAGAACTCTGCACATTCCTGCTCTCCAACAAATCCCAAAGCCTTGCAGGAGCCCATTCAGTCACTCACGCTGGAATAGACATGTTTTCGCCTAACTGTATTTATTTAAATAAATAAATAAATGTTTATTCAGGTAAGGTACATACATACAAGAGGTTTTACAAAAATTGATAGATTTATAGATAAAGCTAGTAAATACAATGCCTAAAGCCACTATTACACAAAGCGTTTCGGGCAGGAAAAACATTAAAGACTAAAACTTAATACTAATTGAGATTGAAGTATAAAATATGTTGAGAACAATTAAAAATAAAAATAAAAAAAAGGGGGGGAACATGGCAGAAAAAGCAGCACAAATACAATTAGGTCTACAAACAGCGTTGCATAAAAAAACAGACATGGGTTGACAATATACGGGGTAAGGTAGGTTACAGGGAATTTATTAGGTAGTGCTTAGTTTTTATCTTAAACTGGTTGAGAGAGGTACAGTCTTTAACATGATTGAGAAGGTCATTCCACATTCTTGGTCCCTTAATTTGTAAGGCATTTCTAGTTTAAGTCGTACTCTTTGAATATCAAAACCGTATTTGTTTCTGGTGTGGTGCTCATGGGTTCTGTTACAACCTTCAATGAAGCTTTTGAGGTCAGGATTTGCATTACAGTTCAGTGTTTTATATATGTATAATTCACATGAGAGAATGTGCAGTGACTTAATATCTAACATATTCAGAGATTTGAGTAGGGGTACCGAGTGATGTCTGGGGCCAGAGTTGGATATTGTCCTAGTAGCAGCTTTGTGTTGAGTAATTAGAGGACGTAAATGATATTGGGTAGTAGAACCCCCAGCACAAATACCATAATTTAGATATGGATAGATGAAGGAGTAATAGAACATTACCAGGGCAGGGCGAGGTACATAATATCTGATCTTAGAAAGAATGCCAACAGTTTTTGAAACTTTTTTTGATATATTTAGAATGTGTCCCTGGAAATTCAGCTTGTGGTCAATGAGAACACCAAGGAATTTGCCATCTATTTTGTTACAAATTTGGGTATTGTTTATCCTGAGATTTATTTGATTAGAGGATTTATTGCCAAACAGAATATAGAAAGTTTTGTCAGTGTTAAGGGTGAGTTTGTTGGCAGTTTGTCAAAGATGGACATTATTTAGCTCAGTATTTACTGTAGCATTTAGAGCAAGGGGGGTCAGGACTGGAGTAAATGAAGGTTGTGTCGTCTGCAAATAGAATTGGTTTGAGGTGTTGGGAGGCATTTGGAAAGTCATTAATGTAGATGAGAAAGAGGAGAGGGCCAAGTATGCTGCCCTGAGGAACACTGATGTTGATGGGTAGGGTTGGAGAAATTGAATTATTCACAGAGACATACTGGAGCCTGTCAGTAAGGTAAGATTTGAGGTATTGCAGGTAGTGTCCTCTGACTCCATAATGATGTAATTTAAGAAGACGGTTTTGGTGGTTGACAGTGTCAAAAGCCTTACACAGGTCCACAAATAACCCAACAGGGAACTCATTTTTATCAAGAGCTGCATGAATCAAGTTAATCATACTAATAAGTGCATAGTTAGTGCTTAAAATAATCTTCAGATATTTAAAATAATACTTCAGATTGAAACAGTATCGCATTGCTATTATATTTACTTTATAAAGCCTTTCTACAAAAATGAAATGCCATTGCGCATTATGATTGTTTTATAATAAATATTGCATAAATACTTACGCAATTTCATAAACAAAAAGTTATTTTAATGAGCCATGTTTGGAAGGCTTAGTCATTAAGAGAATTGCTAACTTTTAAACTAATTATAAAGATATGTACATAGCGAAGAGAAAGATTTATTCCTCAAAATATATATTCTTGTTTTAAGAGTTTCATTCTGTATAAAAAAGTTGCCAATGTTTTCAAAACTATGGCTACAAATTTTTTAAATGTTTTCCGTCGCACAAGAGGGAATAAATCTTGCTTTCTCTCTTTCTCCCACATGTTTCCTCATTCTCACTGGAGCAGAGCAACCTTCATGCAGGCCCTGGTTCAGTTCCCCAATGTCCGAGCTTTTGGACATTACAAATTTCACTAAATGATGCAGTATCTTAGCTGCCCATCTAATTATAAAGGTGTTAATCTTTTTTAATCTTTGAGTGCTAGTTCTTAAAAGGTTCTTTACCTCAGAAAAAGAGAGAGATTCTATTTTTGTCCATATTCCAGCGGAATGTTGAGCAACCTTCGTGCGAGTCCTGGTTCAGTTCCCCAATGTCCGAGCTATTGGATATAACAAATTTCACTAAATGAGGCAGTATCATGCCCCTCACCCCCCTGGCCAACTATTTTAGGGCAGTAAATAAGCAATTGCAGTTCATCCAGCCGGGGACTGTGGAAAGAATGTGTGTTCTTAGGACCACTATGACTACTTCGTGTATTTTAATCCCCTCACACATTTGAGTATTTGTTTCCCACATCGAGTATTTGTAAAAAAAAAACGTTCATGGAAATACGAGCTTATTTATACCAACTTATAGATAAAAATAAAAAATAAAAACTGACGACCCCGGGCAGCAAGTTCAGGTGGTCTCAGCCTATATCTGGCTCGGGGGTGTGGGGTTCTTAATGAGAGATCCCATGCCCAAGCTGCGATGGAGACCATAAATGGTATGTATAAACTCCAATACCTTACAGGACTTGCCATAGCCCATGTCGCATTGATATTTCGTTCCAAGTAGCTAAAAGGTAAATGTAAAAAAATCCAATAAAGTTCAAAGAGAGAAATAATTGTCAAGGTTTTTTTTTTCTCTCTCTCTATGGGTGTATGCAATCAATTTTTTTCTGTTATATCTTTTTAGCAGAGCTCGGCCATCAGGCGGTAGATGTTGAGGAAAAGAGGAAGATGCAATGCAAGGAATCGCCCCTGGTATTTATTTCACGAGGTCATTGCGTCGTGGAGTATGAGGAATTGCCCTAGTTCATTGCACGCGTCAAGGCTTTGGCGGCAATTGAAAAGCAGTATGAAGGTGGGCACAGATTTAGAAGACTCACATGTTCAAAGACAAAGAGCCCAAAAAATTAACGCTGTTGAGACCATATACAGCGGTTTTTGTGACGAAACAGAAATAAGACTGCCTGTCGAAATAGGAATAGGATTGATTAAAGTGGCGTATAATGGAATACCCAACTTTATGGAGTGGGTGCAAGCCCAAGGTGAAATAGAAAAACAGTTTGCAGGGATTGATTTTAAACAGCTTGAAAATTGGTTTATTTATCGTGACAAAATTCGAGCGCAGAATGCATTTAGAGAAATTTTCTTCAGGGATTATGGGGATTATTGTTCCACCTCCGAAGGTGAGGAAATTGCGACAGAGGATGAGGTTTATTTGAGGGAAAATTTGCATCCCGTCATTAAGGCAGATCTAGATAGAGCTCCACCTACACGATAACTCTTATGAACTAATGATGAAAAGGGGACATACTACAGGAATGGTGTGTGGGTGCCTGATGGGGGGTGGGTTATCACCAAATCCCGAGACTTTGTCCCCCAACCCAGACTATGTTCAACCAGAACATTATTTTTTTGGTATGTATGTGTTTTTACCTAAATAAAAAAATTACCATTTATTATGATTATTATTATTGCACACTCCCCTTGGAGATTTTTTTTATCCTAGATAAAATATGTTTAAAAAAAAAAACATGTGTCAGGCAGTATTCGCTACAGTACTTGTCATGGGGGGTAAAAAATAAGTGATGAGGTCTCTCTCTTATTTTTAAAAACTACTTTAACATAAAAAATCTTGACATTTATACAATTTGTTTATTATTATGAGTACATATACAAAAAAAACAGAAGTACTTTTTATTAATATTATTATTCGCCATTAGTGTAATAAGATCTAAGGTTCCTCCTTTTACTGGACGGTCTTTTCACTACTTGTGGCTGTACTTGACCTTTCCCTGCTCGATCTTATTTAGGACGCACCAGCACAAATTCATTTTTGCATTTTTTCATTACATGGGCCAAATGAGACAGTGTAGGGTTGTAAGATGCCAGCCATTCTTCTTCTTTGCCCACTCTAGACCAACCCACCCCAGAATTGCAGCCTATACCAAATGGCATAACTATCCACTTGATAGAATTATTACTCTTGGCTTCGCTCATAATGCGACTCACGGCCTTTTTAAAACACCAGCGTCTATTGATGGTTGTATCTCACTGCAATCCCGCTACTAAATCGATATCTTTGCTGTGCTTAACATGAAATTGGTTAATGTCATTATCTTCAATAGACGCGCCTACACTATATTGACATATGAGGGCTATGAGATAAGGCTGCACATCAGGTTCTGGTGGCGGGGAGAGGATTATATTTCCTGGAGTGCTACGATCCGTAACTATGGCACAAAGCATTTCAGGGCATATTTTCTTTTAAACCATCCTATAAGGATATTTTTCCCACAGCTGTTGGGAATAACCATTAGAAAACTGGTGTAGGGCAGGAAGATCATAGACAATACAGTCCCCGAGTTTAAATATATCGTCATTAGGGAAATCCACTTCAATAATAGAATCTTTGAGTCACCGTAATTTGGCTCGCATGATGTAGTTGGAACACATCTAGAAGCGATTAAAAAGGTTTTTAACATAACCTTCATCTTATATGCACCTTGTCATAGAGAGTTGTTAGAGACTTTTATAATATGTAATTCATAGTTTTTTTTTTGTATAGAGAAATTAGGAAAAATAAATAAATAAATAAAATACAGGTCACATTTTTGTGTGTGTATAGATATTAGGAAAAATAAATAAAATACAGATCAACATTTCTTTTTTGTTTTTGTTTTAATTCGTGTGAAATATTACAATATAGATTCTACAGCTTTTCTAATTTCATCCTCATTATATTCCATTTCCATTTTCTCTTCGCCTTCATCGTCGTCTTCCACAATAGTGAGCACTTCATCTCTTACAGTAACAGACATGGAGCCGGTAGATGGATCATCTTCCGCAGCAACACTCGTGGTATCTTCCATGACAGCTGACCCATCTTTTCTCACGACAGCGGCAGGTCCGACAGTAGAAACAGAGTCTTTATCATTTGTAGAAACAGGTGGAAAGGTCATACGTGGAATCTTGTGTCTAAAGATGCCATGGGTTGGAGAGCGAGTTGGTGTGTCATTATTTACAGGACATATCATTAAAGTCGCTATACCACGTTCTTGCAGTTTCTGAGCTAATTTGCACATCACAGGGAAATATTTAGTCTCCCATATGTTGCGTTCGCCACTTGTGAGATATTGCCTGCAAGCCTTGCCCAACCCATATGGGAAAATAATCCTTCCCACTTGTCCTCTTTGACTTCTCTGAAGAATATGTTCAATGGCTTTTCCCAGAGTTTTGTCAAACCAATGCCATCTTTGGTATTCCGTATCATTTTTCAGGCGGTCATAAAAATGCTTATCCAAACTCCATGCTTCGTGTCGGGCTTTTTATAAGAAGATGACGTCGCTGGACCATTGGTAAGCTGAGTGATTAATCTAGTAAGGTGCGGTAAAACAGCATAACTTTCATAGGGGTCGTCATCCATCCTATTGCATAATTCGGGTGCTTCGCCAACAAACATGAGGCCGGGGATATCTCTATCAGTTCTAACGGCGCGATTTTGCAGGTTTTTCCGATGCAATCGAGCATAGGGGTATCGTTCCCATAAAGTGTGTACCATTTCACTCAACTGCACGCTTGTCGCATCCAAATCATAGAGCAGACAATCACGATTGTTATAGATGGGCAAAGACACCAATTAGGGAGTGAAGCTCCATAGTGCTGGCTTGTGAGGTAGTGACTCGGAAGGGGGTCTATATACACTTTTCACGCCGGTGCGGGGGATAACTGAGCACCATAGAGTTGCCAGGGGACACTTTTTTTTTTCCTTGGAGCTCTGGTCATTACGCACTAAAATAACATTAACATCGTAATGTTTTAAGTTTTCATACAGATCTTCGATAATTGGAAGATGTTTCCTCCCAAGCTTCATCTCTTTGATCGCAGATGCGACCAATTCCCACAGGTAAACGATGCACTAACGATGCACTTATTTGAATGATTACCTTGATACATGCAGCTCTTGATAAAAATGAGTTCCCTATTAGGTTATTTGTGGACCTGCGTAAGGCTTTTGACACTGTTAACCACCGAAACTTTCTTCTTAAATTACAACATTATGGAGTGAGAGGTCACTCCCTGCAGTACCTTAAGTCTTACCTTACTGACAGGCTCCAATATGTTTCTGTGAATAATTCAATTTCTCCCACCCTACCCATTAATATTGGTGTTCCCCAGGGCAGCATACTTGGCACTCTTCTCTTTCTCATCTACATTAACGACCTCCCAAATGCCTCCCAATACCTCAAACCAATTCTATTTGCTGACGACACAAGCTTCATTTACTCCAGTCCTGACCCCCCTTGCTCTAAATGTCACAGTGAATATTGAGCTAAATAAAGTCCATCACTGGCTCACTGCCAACAAACTCACCCTCAATATTGACAAAACTTTCTATATTTTGTTTGGCAATAAATCCTCAAATCAAATAAATCTCAGGATTAACAATACCCAAATTTGTAACAAAGTAGATGGCAAATTCCTTGGCATTCTCATTGACCACAAGCTGAATTTCCAGGGACACATTCTAAATATATCAAAAAAAGTTTCAAAAACTGTTGGCATTCTTTCTAAGATCAGATATTCTGTACCTCGCCCTGCCCTGGTGACACTCTATTACTCTCTCATCTATCCTTATCTCAACTATGGTATTTGTGCTTGGGGTTCTACTACCCAAAATCATTTACATCCTCTAATTACTCAACACAAAGCTGCTATTAGGACAATATCTAACTCTGGCCCCAGACACCACTCGGTACCCTTACTCAAATCTCTGAATATGTTAGATATTAAGCCACTGCACATCCTCTCATGTGTATTTCATATATATAAAACGCTGAACTGTAATGTCAATCTTGACCTTAAAAGCTTCCTAGAAGGTTGTAACAGATCACATGAGCACCACACCAGAAACAAATACCTATTTGATATTCCAAGAGTACGACTTAGTCAAACTAGAAATGCTTTACAAATCAAGGGACTTCGAATGTGGAATGACCTTCCCAATTATGTTAAAGACTGTACCTCTCCCAACCAGTTTAAGCTAAAAACTAAGTACCACCTAATTAACTTAATGTAACCTACCTTACCCCTAAATGTCGACCCATGTCTACGATTTAAACAATGCTGTTTGTTGACCATATTGTATTTTTGCTTTTTCTGCCATGTTTCACCCTCCCTTTTTTTCATTTTTTTCTGATTTTTTTTCTCAGCACAATTTATACTTTAATCTAAGTTAGTATTAAGTTTTAGTCTTAATGTTTTTCCTGCCCGAAACGCTTTGCGTAATAGTGTCTTTAGGCATTGTATGTACTAGCTCTATCTATGAATCCATCAACTTTTGTATTTCACCTTTGTCGGGGTTCACCGTAAGAAGGGTGAGCAACAGTATACAAGATATCCTCTCAACGGTCGCACTATTAGCGATAACCGTTACTCACCGTAGCCCTGCGGGTCTTCACTCCATCCTCGCGGTGCCACTGTACGCCAGGAGAGTACCCCAGTCGATCCCCAACCGGCCTTAGTAGTTAGAGATGAGTGGAGACACAGTTTGCTCTTTCAACTGTGTGCCCGCCCCGACAAGGGCTTTACTATTAACCACAAGGTCGACAACTGGTGTTTCCCGTGTCCAGTAACACGTCAGTGGTATTGTGGAATTGTGGTAACAGTGGCAAGAGCACACTCAATAGATTTGATATCAGGAAGGTATTTATTTCTATCACTGTATCTCCTTTCAAGTATTATATAGCCAAATGAAATATGGAGGGGATGATACAAACGCCAAGGTATTTTGTATTTTACTTAAAACTCAAGACATATTTTTATATCAACAGGCAAGCAAGTACAATGCAGAAGTCGCTCTCTCTTCACTTATAATTTGAGCACACCTATATGGCAACACACTCCCCACCCTCGCGTCAACTCTCAAAATCAGCTGAGCGACTCTCACCGCGCGAATGTTCGTTTATTTGTTTGTCTGGCGTGAGACGCCTGTTTCTTTAAATTCTCAACTATCACATTATTAACACACAACACGATTACTGCTATAATGGCAATAGAACACAATTGAATCACTTCATTGGTCTTGAGCTCAGACAAATATTTCTATATCGATAAACACAGTAGCTCACAGTAAGATATTAAACACCGTAATATCACGGTAATGATAATAAATGTAATAAGACACTGCACTGTCCTTCAACACCGAAATTCACTCAAAAGGCAATGACATAGAAAACTATACACATGAAAGTCCTCCAACACACAAGCATATATATATGGATCAATTCATCAAATCAATAATAGTATGATAAATACTGGGCACAAAGCCTAACACCAATAACTGGTTCACTTTATATATATATATTCTCTGGCATAAGTTATACCATAAATGTCACATGAAAGAAATCATCATCTACCACAGCAAACGCTTCAATAATAATACGGGTGGATCCACACCACAAATATATCCTGTGAGAGCTTTCTACAGCCCCACTTCTCACAACTGTGTCCTACCGTGACATAGACATAAGTGAGCCTTGCTGACGATGTGAAAGATACTCTGGCTAAATATATAGCTGACTAAAGGGGAATTAGGAGGGAAACTAGAGTCACCTACTTCCACCTATCCTCCAGTGAGAGTTGAGTGGTAGCTCCTGGTCTAGGCTCTCGCCTCGTGTAGGGAACCCCCCCACACACACCTTGTCGTGTCCTCCAGGAACCCAATCAACGTCCCAAAATAAACGCGTCGTCTCCGTGTTCTGTCCTCCGCGGGTCCGTGCTCCTCCTCCACGTCTTGTAGGGGTGGAGTCGGTCTCCCGGCCGTCAACTTCTCCTCCCAACTTCGGCTGCCAACCTACTTCTCGGCTGCAGTCGTACGGATTCCCAATTAGTATCTTCTTTCACTGCTTCCCAGTGGATTGGCCCAGCTGCTACGTCGTCACTGTGAAGCTATCAGATGTCCCAGACAATACTGCCTAGACTTCACCTGCACAGCACCCGATCCTGGAGCACTTGATGCTCAATATTCCGTCAATTCCCTCTTCGGTCCACACATGGAATGAAGGAAGACATCTCGGCATACTTGCAGACTACGGGTGACACGTAAGATCCACGGGAGCAGCGTATTACTGTCAGATTGACAGGATCAACCTTCACACATCCGTCCACCTTGACGTGTTGTGTCAGACTGATTCCCTCACGGAGGATTGGCCCAGCCACTACGTCATCACTGTGAAGCTATCAGCCATCGCATACGTTGCTGCCTAGACTTCACCTGCACAACACCTGTCCCGGGAGCACTTGTTGCTCAATATTCTGTCAATTCCCTCTCTGGTCCAACACATGAACGAAGGAAGACCCCACAGGTGCTGTCAGACTGCTGGTGATGCGTAAGTCCTCTGGAGACAGGGTAAACTGTCCAACTGACAGGAACCCCTAGCGCACGTCCGACCTCCTTGACGTGCTGTCTCAGACTGGTGGCGCCAAAGTTGCGCGATCTCTGGACCCCCCCTGCCTTCGTGATGTCATACTTGCCAAGAGAGGTTTTCATTGGCTCCCTGTGCCACGTCGCTGTCGGCGACCAATCTGGTGCCACTGACGTCACACAGTTTTGGCGGCAAAACGGAGGGGCCAGTGCCATATTGGCTCCCTAAAGGGCCTATACCACAGGCCAAAATACTCTTCTTTTACAAATTTCTCGGGAACACTACACTCTCCCACATATATCAAACTGATGCCCGCGACGTAGAGAATGCTCGGGTAAAGTGGACATGACTCTTACAGCAGGCGTGGGAGAAATATATGGGGGGGAACACCGTCACACTTGTATGTATGTACTTTACCTGAATAAATATTTGTATTTGTATTTGTAATACAACTCGTGCGATTTCCGGAGAAGATTTGATGAATCTCGTTATGGCTTCTATAGCCTTTTTCAAATAGATGAGGCGATTTAGTGTTGTATCTTCTTTTAATCCAGCAAGCATATAGCAATCTTTGGATTTTTCTATATGCGACTTGGTGATCTCATTGTTCTCTACAGGCGCACCTATCCCATATTGTACTGCAGCGGCAATAATGCAGGGGAGATTTTCAGCTCGACGATTGGAGACATGAATTGAACAGGGAATTGGGCGATCATGTGGAACACATCTCTTGAGATTATATAAAGGCCTGCGTTCACCATAGGCGCTTGCGTACTTGTATTTCACTGTTATGTCCTTCGCCATCCCATATGGAATGCATGATATGCAGTTTACAGGATACACAATGCAAGTTTCATTATTTCAAAAATCTTCATCAGTTAAATATCCGGTGTGCGTTTCCAGTCACGTCTGCATTTTTTCTTTCCCTTATGTTTTAGATACAGCCTAGTCAACTGCCCTGTGTCGACCCTGCGAATATTCATCGTGGGGCCTTTGCGCCCTTATATCTCCATCCCTGCTAGTGTGTGTAAAGTTACCGCATACTGAGCAAATATTTATATTATTATTATAAGGGCCTCAACCAACAAGAAGCTTATAGGAACTTGTTTTTTTTACCGCTTTAATTAGTATAAAAAAATTCAAATTGCACAATATGTATCTCAAAATATCTTGCCATAAAATATCAATATACGTCAGTTTTTTTACCCAAACACTGGCAACCTTTTTTCAAAAGCAGGAAAGGTCAAACACAGTGTGACATGTTTCAATTTTTTTTAATGTCCTCCCCATTGAAAACCATAATCATATATTCCCTCAATGAAAATATATATATATATATATATATATATATATATATATATATATATATATATATATATATATATATATATATATATATATATATATATATATATACAGATATATATATATATATATATATATATATATATATATATATATATATATATATGTCGTACCTAGTAGCCAGAACGCACTTCTCAGCCTACTATGCAATGCCCGATTTGCCTAATAAGCCAAGTTTTCATGAATTAATGTTTTTTCGACTACCTAACCTACCTAACCTAACCTAACCTAACTTTTTCGGCTACCTAACCTAACCTAACCTATAAAGATAGGTTAGGTTAGGTTAGGTAGGGTTGGTTAGGTTCGGTCATATATCTACGTTAATTTTAACTCCAATAAAAATAATTGACCTCATACATAATGAAATGGGTAGCTTTATCATTTCATAAGAAAATAATTAGAGAAAATATATTAATTCAGGAAAACTTGGCTTATTAGGCAAATCGGGCCTTGCATAGTAGGCTGAGAAGTGCGTTCTGGCTACTAGGTACGACATATATATATATATATATATATATATATATATATATATATATATATATATATATATATATATATATATATATATATATATATATATATATATATATATATATATGTCGTACCTAGTAGCCAGAACTCACTTTTCAGCCTACAATGCAAGGCCCGATTTGCCTAATAAGCCAAGTTTTCATGAATTAATATATTTTCTCTAATTTTTTTCTTATGAAATGATAAAGCAACCCATATCATTATGTAAGAGGTCAAATTTTTTTTATTGGAGTTAAAATTAACGTAGATATATGACCGAACCTAACCAACCCAACCTAACCTAACCTAACCTATCTTTATAGGTTAGGTTTGGTTAGGTAGCCGAAAAAGTTAGGTTAGGTTAGGTTAGGTAGGTTAGGTAGTCGAAAAGCAATTAATTCATGAAAACTTGGCTTATTAGGCAAATCGGGCCTTGCATAGTAGGCTCAGAAGTGAGTTCTGGCTACTAGGTACGACATATATATATATATATATATATATATATATATATATATATATATATATATATATATATATATATATATATATATATATATATATATATATGTTGTACCTAGTAGCCAGAACGTCGCACTCGGCCTACTATGCAAGGGCCGATTTGCCTAATAGGCAAAGTTTTCCTGAATTTATATATTTTTCTATTTTTTTTTTCTTATGAAATGATAAAGCTGTCCATTTCATTATGTATAGGTCAATTTTTTTTAAAATTGAGTTAAAACTAACGTAGATATATGACCGAACCTAACCAACCCTACCTAACCTAACCGAACCTATCTTAACCTAACCTAAACTAACACAACTAAGTCAATAATTAATGTTCAAAAAAAAAATTAATAATAATAATTCAAATAAACTAATTGGAAACGATTTATTGAAAATAAAGAAAATCACTCGGTCTATTAGGCAAATCGAGCCTTGCATAGTAGGCCGAGAAATGCATTCTGGCTACTAGGTACGACATATATATATATATATATATATATATATATATATATATATATATATATATATATATATATATATATATATATATATATATATATATATATATATATATATATATGTCGTACCTAGTAGCCAGAACGCGCTTTTTGGCCTACTATGCAAGGCAAGTTTTGCCTAATAAACCAAGTTTTCCTGAATTAATATACTTTCTCTAATTTTTTTCTTATGAAATGATAAAGCTACCCATTTCATTATGTATGAGGTCAATTTTTTTTTATTGGAGTTAAAATTAACGTAGATATATGACCGAACCTAACCAACCCTACCTAACCTAAGCTAACCTATCTTTATAGGTTAGGTTAGGTTAGGTAGCCGAAAAAGTTAGGTTAGGTTAGGTTAGGTAGGTTAGATAGTCGAAAAACAATTAATTCATGAAAACTTGGCTTATTAGGCAAATTGGGCCTTGCATAGTAGGCTGAGAAGTGCGTTCTGGCTACTAGGTACGACATATATATATATATATATATATATATATATATATATATATATATATATATATATATATATATATATATATATATATATGTCGTACCTAGTAGCCAGAACTCACTTCTCAGCCTACTATTCAAGGCCCGATTTGCCTAATAAGCCAAGTTTTCCTGAATTAATATATTTACTATAATTTTTTTCTTATGAAATGATAAAGCAACCCTTTTCTCTATGTATGAGGTCAATTTTTTTTTATTGGAGTTAAAATTAACGTAGATATATGACCGAACCTAACCAACCCTACCTAACCTAACCTAACCTATATTTAATGGTAAGGTTAGGTTAGGTAGCCAAAAAAAGCTAGGTTAGGTTAGGTTAGGTAGGTTAGGTAGACGAAAAAACATTAATTCATGAAAACTTGGCTTATTAGGCAAATCGGGCCTTGAATAGTAGGCTGAGAAGTGCGTTCTGGCTATTAGGTACGACATATATATATATATATATATATATATATATATATGTCGTACCTAGTAGCCAGAACGCACTTCTCAGCCAACTGTGCAAGGCCCGATTTGCCTAATAAGCCAAGTTTTCCTGAATTAATATATTTTCTCAAATTTTGTTCTTATGAAATGATAAAGCTACCCATTTCATTATGTATGAGATCAATTTTTGTTTATTGGAGTTAAAATTAACGTAGATATACGACCGAACCTAACCAACCCTACCTAACCTAAACTAACCTATCTTTATAGGTTAGGTTAGGTTAGGTAGCCGAAAAAGTTAGGTTAGGTTAGGTTAGGTAGGTTAGGTAGTCGAAAAACAATTAATTCATGAAAACTTGGCTTATTAGGCAAATTGGGCCTTGCATAGTAGGCTGAGAAGTGCGTTCTGGCTACTAGGTACGACATATATATATATATATATATATATATATATATATATATATATATATATATATGTCGTACCTAGTAGCCAGAATGCAATTCTCAGCCTACTATGCAAGGCCCGATTTGCCTAATAAGCCAAGTTTTCATGAATTAATATATTTTCTCTAATTTTTTTCTTATGAAATGATAAAGCTACCCATTTCGTTATGTATGAGGTAAAAAAAAATTTATTGGAGTTAAAATTAACGTAGATTTATGACCAAACCTAACCAACCCTACCTAACCTAACCTAACCTATCTTTATAGGTTAGGTTAGGTTAGGTAGCCGAAAAAGTTAGGTTAGGTTAGGTTAGGTAGGTTAGGTAGTCAAAAAACAATTAATTCATGAAAACTTGGCTTATTAGGCAAATCGGGTCTTGCATAGTAGGCTGAGAAGTGCGTTCTGGCTACTAGGTACGACATATATATATATATATATATATATATATATATATATATATATATATATATATATATATATATATATATATATATATATATATATATATATATATATATATATATATATATATATATATATATATGTCGTACCTAGTAGCCAGAACTCACTTCTGAGCCTTCTATGCAAGGCCCGATTTGCCTAATAAGCCAAGTTTTCATGAATTAATTGCTTTTCGACTACCTAACCTAACCTAACCTAACTTTTTCGGCTACCTAACCTAACCTAACCTATAGAGATAGGTTAGGTTAGGTTAGGTAGGGTTGGTTAGGTTCGGTCATATATCTACGTTAATTTTAACTCCAATAAAAAAAAATTGACCTCTTACATAATGAAATGGGTTGCTTTATCATTTCATAAGAAAAAAAAATAGAGAAAATATATTATTTCATGAAAACTTGGCTTATTAGGCAAATCGGGCCTTGCATTGTAGGCTGAAAAGTGAGTTCTGGCTACTAGGTACGACATATATATATATATATATATATATATATATATATATATATATATATATATATATATATATATATATATATATATATATATATATATATTTATATATATATATATATATATATATATATATATATATATATATATATATATATATATATATATATATATATATATATATATATATATATATATATATATATATATATATATATATATATATATACGATATATAGGGATACGTTATGTAGTTAATGACATTTCTTGATCATTATCACAAAAATGAGTACTTGGTCACCTTCCTAGACTACCAACTGCCGTTTTTTTTTTAATTCAATGCATTATGAAACATGATTTAGCACATTTGCGAGTCATTTTTTTTTCCTTTCCCTATTTCCTCATAATTATGCCATAAAAAAAGAGAAAGAGTAGTGGTGGCTAGAATTGCCAAACCAAACAAAAAAGAAACACGCACGTATGTGGTGATCTTTGACACTTATTTCGGGGCAAGGGAAAGGAAGGGCAATATATAGCCTAGGATCTTGCCGCCATTCTCCAGTGTCGCACCAACACACAATGGAACCTTCCCGTACTAAAATGTTTTACTCCCATGACAGTCTTAAATGTGCCCAAATGCGTTTACACACCTATATAAATTGGCCTGTCGAGTGGCTAGACCCCCAAGTCCTGGCGAATGAGGGATTCTATTATCTGAGCGTTACAGATCATTGTTCCTGCACCTTTTGTTGTCAAGTTGTGCGTGCTTTGATTGAGGGAGATACGCCCCATTGTAGGCATGTGAAAGTGTCGCCAAATTGTTCCTTCATAAGATGTGAAAAGGACAAAAATGTTCCTTTGTAAATCACCAAACTGGCATTCGAATATGGGCTGGATTTATTTTCACCCCTATTCGAACCAAGGAATATAGAAACATCTGATCATGAGTATATTGCATAAATATAATTCACAAGTTTATCAGTGAATAATTAGTATTGGCGATGTGGAGAGAGGACAAAATAAGTATAAACACAGGGAGTTTTTTCAAATAATTTTCTTTATTTTTTTTTAAAGAATTGACTTAGAACTTGTGTCTTAAGCTCATATATGATGGAGCATCTTTGTTTTTTAGAGACTCCACCCCGCGAGGAAGAAAGTAAAATAACTGGAGATGATTTGCAGGTTCTGGGGGTAATTCCATATGATAAACCTAGGTATCCAGGCTTGGGAACATACAAACAGCGTTTGGAAATGTACAACCTCAGCTGGACTGGTTGTGTCAAGCAAACATCTCACGGATTGGCAGAATCAGGATTTTTCTTCTGTGATAAACAAATATTGTTGGAGTTTGTTATTTTTAATGTGTGTGTGAGTGTGCTCACCTAATTGTGCTTGTGGGGAGTTGAACTCTGGTTCTTTGGTCCAGGGAAGTGTGTGTGTGTGTTTTGTATTGCAACATTGCTGGATGTGAGCTATAATAATAATATTAATGAATGAAAATATTTTTTCTTAAATTTACAGGCTTAAGTGACCACGTGTGGTGCTTCTTTTGTTGGAATGGTTTGTGAAACTGGGAACCCGCTGACGACCCTTGAACACTGCACGTGCACTGGTATACCCAGTGCACCTTTGTCAATATTAAAAAGGAAGCACAGTTCATTAAGAATGCTAGAGAATCTTCGCAGCATCGAACTATAAAACCCATAGATGAACATCTTTTAACTGGTCTGATGGAAGGTTTGGTTTTTTTCCCAGCATTAATTGAATATTTTGGATTTCATGATGTCTGTGTGAGACCGGCCTTAAGGCTATATCTCAAAATCACCAAAGATTTATTGCCGTTTCTTACGGTAGCCAGGTGTATAGAATTAATGTTGTGGTATATGCAGGAGAGCACTAAAGCCGAAATGGGTTGAAGCGGAATTCATCATGAGGATGTGGAAGGTAGGGAAGAGCTTGCGAATCTGGAATGGAAATCTGCGCCCTCTGACTTGGAAACAGTCGCCTCAGCTAATGAAATGGATGTCGACGTTGTTGGATCAATAAACGGGTTCATGGCCTCTAATCTTGGTTTGCGGGCCTTGCCTTCTCCTGTTGAAACAGAAGTGGAAGAGACGACTATAGTCGCTAATGAAACGGATGTTGAAACTGGCGAAGAGGCCATAGACTTTGATGCGGCATCCCATGTTGTAACTGTGATGAACACATCTACACCAACGTCTTGGGCTGCTGATATTTTGTGTAAGGTGTGCTTTAACAATGCGTTGAGTGTCGCACTGCTGCCCTGCAGACATATGGTAACGTGCAGTAGTTGTCTCGTATCTATGAGAACTGCCCCATTTGCAGATGCAACATTTCGCATGTCCTTCAACCGATTATTTCCTAAGATGACAAATAAGGCATAGAGACTTATTTATTTATGTAAATAAAAATTGTACAAATGTCGAGTTGTTTTTTATATCCATAAATTGGTATGAATAAGCTCACATTTTCTTGAACAGTATTTTTTTTTTGGGGGGGGGGGGGGGGAGGCATGAACAAATACTCAAATGTGTGAGGGGATGAAAATACACGAAGAGGTCATATTGGTCCTAAGAACACACACATTCTGTCCACACTCACTGGCATGTCGCCGGCTGGATGGATTGCAATTGCTTAGTTACTGCCCTAAAATAGTTAGTAAGGGGGTGGGGGGCAAGATACTGCCTCATATAGTGAAATTTGCTATGTCCAATAGCTCGTACGTTGGGAACTGAACCAGGACCCACACTAAGGTTGCACAACTTTCCACTCGAATATGGACAAAAATAGAATCTCTCTCTCTTCCTGAGGTAAAGAACCTTTTGAGAACTAGCACTCAAAGGTTAAAAAAAAGATTAACTCCTTTATAATTAGAGGGGCAGCTAAGATACTGCATAACTAGTTTGAGGCCCGAACAAATATATCTATAAAATACATAAACAGGTTAGAACCATACAAATACAAGCATGCCTTTTTCACCAGTACTCAACTTAATTCCACAGAAAATGGAATCTTTACTTTGGCTACAGAAAATAGCGCAAAGCCGAGGGGGTGACTGGAATAAACAGTTTCAACCTGACTCTTCTCACATATAAACATGTCTTTCTTGACATCATTTCATATTATATAGAGTACTGAAAGCTCATTTTCCATAGCAAATATACTAAGGAACTCATTTTACGACTAGAAGATTAACTAGGACCCCTCATTCAGACACTTTCATGCCTTCGGCGAAATGGACTGGACGTTCCTGGAAGTAAAATCGGCGTTTTCGAGTGACCGAGTGGCAACACTGAAAAGTGCATACTCTTTTTCGCTGTCCTGACCATAATTTTCGATGTACTGATTTCATTTTTATACCAATTTGTTCGCAATAGAATGATCTATAAGAACATATGTATATGTCACCAAAGCATGAGTTAAATCACACAAAAAGCTAAAGAACTACATCGATCATTAGCCGTGAGCTCCAAACAGCGACGAAATGTTTCTATTCTTTTCAGGGTTGTCAACTCCACACTTGTCCTACATCGTTAAATTTGGTATCACTGTGATCGCAATTAAATTCCCTACACGAACATATGCATATAAATGTAGAATCATGATCGCGGCCCACACCAAGAATGTGTGAAGTGCGCGATTACACTCGCCATGTCAACAATACAATAGTCTTTCCACTAAGTTACAATACAATGCTGTTCTCCCAAATATGTCATGCACCTTTTAGAGAAAACGGACATTTAATGGCAAACATTTTCATACTATTCTCAAGTCGATCGAATAAGAATTGGATTTTATACAAATATTTTTTAACCGCGCGTAAATTTACCTCGCACCGGTAGTTCCAGGTAAAAATACGAGTCGTTTAGGTACAACACTGGCGCGTGAAAGTGACAATTATTAATTCATTAATTAAAAACACGAGAATTATTGACTGCACAATTACCCACCATCAAACACACAGGACTCTTTAATTAAAGCTATTTTAACTTCTTTAAAACCCTAATATGACCCCTCTCACATGTAGATCCTGTTCTATGGTTCGCCCTTCATGTCAATGTACCCCACACAGTATCATGTAAATTCAAGATAAGGCTTACTACACCTAAATATCCAACTTGTTCTTAGTAAGGAACCTTGACTCCCCCTGCTTGCTTGACCCCACTGCGGTATTCATAGGTAGCGGGTCCCCTATTGCTGACGTCAGGTCTCGTGTGACCCCCGCAACACATAAGGAAAATTTCACCTGACTGGCCCAGGATGCAAAAATAATTTTTCTTCTTGGCTCATGATTGGTCAAAAAATCGCGCCCCGTTCTCTCGGCCCACCTCTGACCATTACAGAAAATGGAGCTGTGCCAAGGGCTCTCTATACTATTCAGTCATTGCATCATTAACATACTCCAAAAACAACTATATTCCCTTTCAACTGTGTTTTTTTTTTAATCTTTTGAACATTCACCCTCTGAACCATTCATAAGTATGGGCCCCCATATTGATACCGTAGTACTCTAGTAACACCCTGGGCCAAGTCGAGAATTTTTGCTCATGCTATTAAATACTCCAAAAACGTTTATATTCCTTTCACCAGTGTATTTTTTTTGTTTTAATCTATTGAACATTCATCCTCTGTACCAGTCATAAGTAGGGACCCCCCTATTGATGCCTAGTACTCATGCCAGAACCCCGCGACATATCGTGAAAAAAACGGTTGGGTTCGCACTGGGGGGTGGGTGGCGGGTCCTTTGGGGAAGGGAGAAGGACCACCACCCCACACCGAGCAACTCATGCCCTGCTTTTTTCACCAATCCGCCTCCAGGAGTCGAGTCGGCATGGAAGTGCCCAATCGGATCTGAAAATCAAATCACGATTTGTCTCATTCTACACTCCTCTGCTACACCCGCCAGCAGACCCAGAACATCCCCAGCAGACACAGAAAATCTGCCAGCAGAAACAGAACACCCTCCAGCAGACACAGAACATCCGCCAGCAGACACAGAACACCTGCCAGCAGACACAGAACACCCGCCAGCAGACATACTATGCCTGCCAGCAGACACAGAACATCCGCCAGCAGACACAGAACACCTGCCAGCAGACACAGAACACCCACCAGCAGACACAGAACATCCGCCAGCAGACACAGAACACCTGCCAGCAGACATACTATGCCTGCCAGCAGACATACTATGCCTGCCAGCAGACACAGAACATCCGCCAGCAGACACAGAACACCTGCCAGCAGACACAGAACACCCGCCAGCAGACACAGAACATCCGCCAGCAGACACAGAACACCTGCCAGCAGACATACTATGCCTGCCAGCAGACACAGAACATCCGCCAGCAGACACAAAACACCCGCCAGCAGAACACGGAACACCCGCCAGCAGAACACGGAACACCCGCCAGAAGACACAGAACACCCGCCAGCAGACACGGAATTCCCTTTAGCAGACAAGGAACACCCGCCAGCAGACACAAAACACCCACCAGCAGACACGGAACACCCGCCAGCAGATACGGAACACCCGCTAGCAGACACGGAACACCCGCGAGCAGACACGGAATACACGCCAGCAGACACGCTACACCCGCCAGCAGACACGCTACAGCCGCCAGCAGACACGGAATACCCGTCAGCAGACACGCTACACCTGACAAATAGACAAGCTACACCCGCCAGCAGACACAGAACACCCGCCAGCAGACACGGAACACCCGCCAGCAGATACAGAACACCCGCTAGCAGATACGGAACACCCGCGAGCAGACACGGAATACACGCCAGCAGACACGCTACACCCGCCAGCAGACACGCTACAGCCGCCAGCAGACACGGAATACCCGTCAGCAGACACGCTACACCTGCCAAATAGACAAGCTACACCCGCCAGCAGACACAGAACACCCGCCAGCAGACATGCCACACCCATCTACACTCGCCAGTCGACACCCACCTGAGCGTAGAGGAGCAGTGTGTACTGGGTGTTGACACTCCTCAGTTGGCCGGAGACACAGTGTACCATGAAGCCGTGGGCTGTGTGGTTGGTCACTCTACAGCTGTGTACTGGGCCGGGGCGACCTGCAGGGCGGGAGTAAGAACACCCACCGTGAGACACCACCCACTAGTATGGACAGATTGGAAGAGCAGCAAAGGAAAGGAACAGGGAGAGATAGTGAGAGTAATGAGGTAAAAGGGACAGGGAGAGATAGTGAGAGTAAAAAGGTAAAAGGGACAGGGAGAGATAGTGAGAGTAAAGAGGTAAAAGGAACAGGGAGAGATTGTGAGAGTAAAAAGGTAAAAGGGACAGGGAGAGATAGTGAGAGTAAAGAGGTAAAAGGAACAGGGAGAGGGTAAGATCAGAGAAGTGAAAGGTACAAGGGGAGAAACGGATGGAAATAGAAAACAGAGTTAGAGACCGAGAAGAAAGATAATGGAAAATGAAGAAAATAATTTAATAAGATGGAAAGAGGCAGAAGAAAGAAAAAAAGAGAAGGAAACAAAGAAAAGGGAAAGAGAGGGTAAAGAGGGAGAGAGGAAGAATGAAAAACACTAAAATTCAATACCATTCTATATATATGATCAGGAGAAAAAGTTACATATGAGAAGAAAGCAAAATAGGATGACGAACGCGAGAGTTGAGAAGAGAGTCGACAAATAAAGTGGGAGAGAGAGTGACAGAGAAAAAGGAATGTGGACGATGATAGATAACACAGTGACGAACAAAAAATAACATTGAAGTAGATGGAAGGAAAGAGATAGGAGGCGGCGGAACAAGAAATGGTACATGTAAGAGGCAGAGAAAGGCAGTCAGAACGATAGAGAGCAAGAAGGAGATGATAACGACAGGATACAATGGCACGATGATGAAGATAGAAAGCAATGAGGGGATGATAAAGACAGGAAGCAGTGAGGGGACAATAAAGACAGGAAGCAGTGAGGGGACAATAAAGACAGGAAGCAGTGAGGGGACAATAAAGACAGGAAGCAGTGAGGGGACAATAAAGACAGGAAGCAGTGAGGGGACAATAAAGACAGGAAGCAGTGAGGGGACAATAAAGACAGGAAGCAGTGAGGGGACAATAAAGATAAGAGACCGTGATGATGGTGATAAAGCTAGTATATACAAAAAGATACGGAAGAGAGAAAGTGAATAAAACAATTACATTGAGAATGTCAAATAATTTTACAATAATAATGAAACGCATAACAAATGTCATTCTTAAAAATAAACAATCATAGTCGAATGATATAAATTGACTGAACTCAATATTGACTCACCACTGAGCAATTAAACAAATGTCGCTTTCCATTTCGTATTTTTAATGTAGAAGCCAAATACTTCGTGCATACTCCTGAAAATTCAATTACAAAAATAACAATTTGTGGTTTGGAAGAAGTAGTACATTTATTTATATACAAACACACACACACACACACACACACACACATACATACATACATACATATATATATATATATATATATATATATATATATATATATATATATATATATATATATATATATATATATATATATATATATATATATATATATATATATAATTTTTTTTATTTAATATATAGGGGTACCACCTCTGGTGCAAGTGTAGGGACCCATAGCCTCGGAGAAGAAAATAAAGAGTACTCAGAGAAGACCTTGTGGATCCTCACTGAACACCTTGATATTTTCTTCTCCTACCACCCCTATTCTTTCGGTATGTGTGTATATTTATCTAACTTTATTTGAAAATGTCATTACACAAAAAACGTTACAATATTGATTACATGCAGGGTACAAGGCTGCTTGTCACAAGTTGAACAGCTCCTCCAGCTCCTCAGATGGCGGGCAGGAACCATGTATGCAGTGAGCATTTCCTCTCTGGATTGCCACACTAAGGCGCTGAAAAAGAAAACTGGCAGCTCTAGGGTCTCTAGTTGTTTCGATTAGCTTAGACCCCAACTCCTTCAAAAAGCTAGCAGCACTTTTACACCAGGCACCAAGTGTCTCTGAGGCAATGGGGACAAAATTGTAGTGGTGCTCAAGGTTTCTGTATATACACGACTTGGCCGCTTCCCAGTGATTGGCAGCTCCTCCTGCTTGTGTAGCACTGAAGTCAACATAGGTATTGACTAAAGTTGAAACGCAACTATATATATATATATATATATATATATATATATATATATATATATATATATATATATATATATATATATATATATATATATATATATATATTTATATATATATATATATATAACTGTAATTTGCAAACACTAAACAGAGTTCTTACTACGCTATGATTTAAACAGCTTTCATTTTATACGCTCATTTTTGGGTGAGGTGATATGTTACAACAGTTTTGGATGAGGTGAACATAACTTTCAACACAGGACAGAACACGAAACAATGGGCATTAATTGGTTAAATTGAAGGTAAGGATGGAAGTAACTGCAAAAGGGCCTATTGGCCCATATTTCTTGATGCTTCTATATTGGAGCGGAGTCTTGAAGTGGGTAGAATATAGTTGTACATTAATTGGCTGTTGATTGCTGGTGTTGACTTCTTGATGTGTAGTGCCTCGCAGATGTCAAGCCGCCTGCTATCGCTGTATCTATCGATGATTTCTGTGTTGTTTGCTAAGATTTCTCTGGTGATGGTCTGGTTGTAGGAAGAGATTATAGGTTCCTTAATAAGCCCTGTTGCTTATGCATCGTTAATCGCCTGGAAAGAGATGTTGTTGTCTTGCCTATATGCAGAGTTATTTGAGGCTTACAGTCCCTAAGTGGACATTTGAAGGCATAGACGACGTTGGTCTCTTTTAAAGCGTTCTTCTTTGTGTCTGGAGAGTTTCTCATGAGTAGGTTGGCCGTTTTTTTGGTTTTATAGTAAATCGTCAGTTGTATCTTCTGATTTTTGTCTGTAGGGATAACGTTTCTATTAACAACATCTTTCAGGGCCCTTTTCTCCGTTATATGAGCTGTGGAAAAGAAGTTCCTGTAAAATAGTCTAATAGGGGGTATAGGTAATGTGTTAGTTGTCTCTTCAGAGGTTGCATGGTGTTTCACCTTCCTTCTTATGATGTCTTCAACGAAACCATTGGAGAAGCCGTTGTTGACTAGGACCTGCCTTACCCTTTAGAGTTCTTCATCGACTTGCTTCCATCCTGAGCAGTGGCTAAGAGCACGGTCGACATAAGCGTTAACAACACTCCTCTTCTACCTGTCTTGGCAGTCACTGTTGGCATTTAGGCACATTCCTATGTTTGTTTCCTTAGTGTAGACTGCAGTGTGAAAACCTCCGCTCCTTTCCATGACTGTTACATCTAGAGAGGGCAGCTTCCCATCCTTCTCCATCTTGTAAGTAAAACGCAACACAGAATTCTGCTCAAATGCCTCCTTCAGCTCCTGCAGATGTCTGACATCAGGTACCTGTGTAAAAATGTTGTCAACATACCGGCAGTATATGGCCGGTTTCAAGTTCATGTCAACTAAGACCTTTTGCTCGATGGTACCCATGTAGAAGTTCGAAAACAGGACACCTAGGGGGGAACCCATTGCGATCCCATCTACTTGCTTATACATGTGCCCATCCGGGCTCAAGAAGGGTGCCTCTTCAGTTCAAGCTTGGAGTAGTTTCCTTAGAATGTTTTCTGGTATGTCAAGAGGAGTACAGGCTGGATCACGATGCACTCTGTCTGCTATCATCCCGATTGTTTCATCCACAGATACGATGGTAAACAGTGATTCTACGTCCAACGAGGCTCTTATCCCTGTGGCCAGTGTTTCCCGCAGTAAGTCAATAAATTCCTTTGGAGACTTCAGGCTGAAGGCGCGAGGGACATAAGGAGTCAGCAAGCCGCTGAGTCGCTTTGCCGTCTGTACGTGGGTGTGGGTATCTGGCTGATGATTGGCCGAAGTGGGTTTCCAGGCTTATGTGTCTTGACATTTCCAAATGCGTATCCAGGTATATATTCCCCAATAATCTTTGGCAGGTGGAGTCTGGATTTCTTGGCGTTCACAGTTTCGATCAATTTGTTGACCTTTGCTTTCAATTCGGCTGTAGTGTCCTTCGTTACCCTTTGGAATTTAGTTTGGTCAGAGAGTATGAGGTTCATTTTGTCCAGATATTCGTCTGTTTTAAGAATGACGTATATTGGTGACTTATCACCTCTCCTGACGACTATCTCCTCGTTCTCACGAAGGCTCTTAGCTGAGCTCGGGGGACAGTATGGTGCTTCTGTAGTTGCCTCGATTCTTTCCTCCTTCCGTAATAAGTTCTGCCTGTAAGGTGTCTTTGGTGGTGACCTTCTTTTGTGTCCCGAGGTCGAATAAGTCGTCCAGCAGGATCTCGAACTCCACTTTCCGAGCCATCTCACTTGGTCTGGGCATAACGTGACAGTTTATACCCAGATTTAGGAGAGCGACTTGGTCCTCAGTGACCAAATGTTTCTTTTCGCTGTTGATGGTAATTGAAAAATCAATTCTCCAAAATTAATTTTTATTTCTAGTGTCACACGACACTTGAACGCGTTTTGTAATAACTTATTACATTTTCTAAGACTTTTAGTTTACACACACACAACTATAACCTGCAAACATTAAACAGAGTTCTTACTATGCTATGATTTAAACAGCTATTATTTTATACCCGCATTTTTGGGTGAGGTGAACAAAACTTTCAACACAGGACAGAACACGAAACAGTGGAAATTAATTGGGCAAATTGAAGGTAAGGATAGAAGTAACTGCAAAAGGGCCTATTAACCCACATTTCTTGATGCTTCTATATTGGAGCGGAGTCTTGAAGTGGGTACAATATAGTTGTGCATTAATTAGCTGTTGATTGCTGGTGTTGACTTCTTGATGTGTAGTGCCTTCCAGATGTCAAGCCGCCTGCTGTTGCTGTATCTATTGATGATTTCTGTGTTGTTTGCTAAGATTTCTCTGGTGATGGTCTGGTTGTGGGAAGAGATTCTATGTTCTTTAATGGAGCCCTGTTGCTTATGCATCGTTAATCGCCTGGAAAGAGATGTTGGTGTCTTGCCTATATACTGAGTTCTTTGAGGCTTACAGTCCCCAAGTGGGCATTTGAAGGCATAGACGACGTTGGTCTCTTTTAAAGCGTTCTGCTTTGTGTCTGGAGAGTTTCTCATGAGTAGGTTGGCCGTTTTTTTGGTTTTATAGTAAATCGTCAGTTGTATCTTCTGATTTTTGTCTGTAGGGATAACGTTTCTATTAACAATAGACATTAATTGAAGGTAAGGATAGAAGTAACTGCAAAAGGGCCTATTAGCCCATATTTCTTGATGCTTCTATTATGGAGCGGAGTCTTGAAGTGGGTAGAATATAGTTGTGCATATCAGGACCCTTCCCTCCGCTTTATGAGCTGTGGAAAAGAAGTTCCTGTAAAATAGTCTAATAGGGGGTATAGGTGTTGTGTTAGTTGCCGCTTCAGAGGTTGCATGGCATTTCACCTTCTTTCTTATGATGTCTTCAACGAAACCATTGGAGAAGCCGTTGTTGACTAGGACCTGCCTTACCCTACAGAGTTCTTCATCGACTTGCTTCCACCCTGAGCTGTGGCAATGAGCACGGTCGACATAAGCGTTAACAACACTCCTCTTGTACCTGTCTGGGCAGTCACTGTTGGCATTTAGGCACATTCCTATGTTTGTTTCCTTAGTGTAGACTGCAGTGTGGAACCTCCGCTCCTTTCCATGACTGTTACATCTAGAAAGGGCAGCTTCCCATCTTTCTCCATCTCGTAAGTAAAACGCAACACAGAATTCTGCTCAAATGCCTCCTTCATCTCCTGCAGATGTCTGACATCAGGTACCTGTGTAAAAATGTCGTCATCATACCTGCAGTATATGGCCGGTTTCAAGTTCATGTCAACTAAGACCTTTTGCTCGATGGTACCCATGTAGAAGTTCGCAAACAGGACACCTAGGGGGGAACCCATGACGACCCCATCTACTTGCTTATACATGTGCCCATCCGGGCTCAAGAAGGGTGCCTCTTTAGTGCAGGCTTGGAGTAACTTTCTCAGTATGCTCTCTGGTATGTCAAGAGGAATACAAGCCGGATCACGATTCACTCTCTCCATCATCATCCTGATTGTTTCGTCCACAGGCACGTTGGTAAACAGCGATTCCACATCCAAAGAGGCTCTAATCCCTGTGGCCCGTGCTTCCCATAGTAAGTCAATGAATTCCTTTGGAGACTTCAGGCTGAAAGCACAAGGTACATAAGGAGTCAGCATCCCGTTGAGTTGCTTAGCCAGTCTGTATATGGGTGTGGGTATCTGGCTGATGATTGGCCAAAGTGGGTTTCGAGGCTTTTGGGTCTAGACATTCTCCATATAAAGAACCAGCTTTTATTCCCCTATAACCTTTGGCAGGTGGAGTCCGGATTTCTTAGCATTCACAGTTTCACTATATCTGTTTAGCTTCGTTTTCAATTTTGTAGTGTTCTTCGTTAGCCTTTGGAATTTAGTTTGGTCGAAGAGTATGAAGTTCATTTTTGCCAATAAAATGAACCTGGCAAAAATGAACCTCATACTCTCCGACCAAACTAAATTCGAAAGGATAACGAAGAACACTACAGCCTGAAGCAAGGGAAATGTGACGGTAAAGTGTTGGAGTGTTGATGTTCGGCAGTTTCAATACCAGGGGGCAATGCCTCGTCACATTTACAGAAAAAAAAGAACCTCCTGCTTCCCTGTTTGTCTGTGGTAAGGTAATGGGAAGACACACAAAACACAAAGTATAAACAATGAAATTTTAATTACTCTAGAAAACAAGATATGAACAAAGACAATCCCTTGGCTTACGTAAAATTCAAAACAAGTCAACAAACAAAAAAACATGAATAATTAATGGCTGTAAAATTTACTCTAAAACAAAATAAAGTGCAAGAATAATAATAGTATTAATCAGGTGCTGAGAATACTGACTTAAGCTGCCACCTCCCTTAGTACACGACAGCCAGAGCTTTGTCTACTAGAGAGAGATGTCAACTCCAAAGAGCACAGAGATATTCTGAGGAGTACGGCGTGTGCTGGCCCAGACGTCGACTCAGATAGTGGCATGAGTGCAGGTGCGGCGACACACCAGCCAATCAGGAGCAGGCAGGCGGAGAATGGGTAGTTTGCTCGTTGACGGCGGGCGGGAGCCGGTGTGTCTGGTGGTGCAAGGTACGCTTTGCTTCCTGGGCAAAACGTTGGGCGATACTGGTGGACGTATCTTCAATATAGTATCTTGTACTTGAATGACGTGAATTATGTAGGGAAGAGCAGGCTTTATCTCTCTTGAAAGAGATTATCGTCACAACTCTCCCCTGAAGCCTGCGGTTCTGGAAGAAGTTACGTCTTCATGTGGTAGAGTGTTATGTGGAGTTGCCTCTACTTCATAGACTCTGGAGAGGGCGTCGGCTATGATGTTGTCAGAACCCTTGATATAGCAGATCTCCAGGTTGAAATCTTGCAGATATAAAGCCCATCGTAGAAGACGTTGGTTATTGAATTGGGCTTGATGTAAGAAGCGGAGAGGATTGTGGTCTGAGTAGATGGTGGTAGACCTAGCACCTTGTAGGTATGGAGCAAATTGCTGTAGATTCAGGACGATGGAGAGTAGCTCTTTCTCGATAGTGCTGTAGTTCCTCTGGTGGGGTTTCAACTTGTAGCTGTAGTAGCTGACAGGTAGAACCTCCTCGCCTCGTTGCTGCATCAGGACACCCCCGATGCCGGTACCACTGGCGTCGACATGGAGGATGAAAGGCTTGGTGATATCTGGCGAGGCGAGAATAGGAGTAGAACAGAGCAGGAATTTGAGTTGTTCGAAAGCAACGGTTTCCTGAATGGTCCAATTATACCGTTGCTTGGGCCTGGTTAAAGTGATTAATGGGGTTGCTACCGTACTAAAATTCTTCACAAACCTACGGTAGTAGGAGGCAAGACCAAGGAAGCGCAGGAGCTGCTTCCTGGTGGTAGGCTGTGGATAATGCTTGATGGCTTGAGTGTGTATGTTTAACAGAGCTAGGCTGCCACTCCCTACTACATACTCAGATAACGCACTTTACCTTTGGCAAATGTGGACTTGCCCAGGTTGATGGTGAGGCCGGCTGTCAGGAGCTTGGCGAACAGTCGTTGCAGCTGGAGCAGATGTTCGCTCCAAGTGTTGGATGCTATAACGATATCATCCAAATAGGCGTAGGTGTTATCCAAGCCCTGGATGACGCGGTTGACAGCTCTCTGAAAGGTGGCCGGGGCATTACATAGTCCAAAGGGAAGGCGTTCATACCTGAAAAGTCCAAAGGGAGTGATAAAGGCAGATATTTCTTTGGCTCGCTCTGTTAAACACACTTGGTAATATCCCTTGAGCAAGTCCACTTGGGACAAGTACCGGGCATTACCAATGGCGTCAACGATGTCATCTATCCTTGGCAAGGGTTATGCATCCTTGACAGTCACATTATTTAATTTCCGGTAGTCCGTGCACAATCTAACCTTACCTTGGGGTTTTGGCACCAAGATACAGGGTGAGGCCCAGGGGGACTCACAAGGTGTAGCCAGTCCATGATCCAGGAGGTACTGTACCTCAGCACGCATGACTTTCTTCTTGCTAGGGCTGATTCGGTAGAAGGGTTGACGAATCAGCCGGGTGTCAGGGAGCAGTTGGATGTCGTGCTGAGTTACATTACACTCTTGTGGATCATCTCGGAACAACTCCTGATGTTCTTTGAAGATTTTGATGAGAGGTGCACTATTATTGTCCTGAAAATAATTATGAAGATCAGTTAGGATTTCCGAATTGGAAAGCACTGACTCAGTGTCAGTGCTTTCGGGAGGAGAAGAAGGGAAGGTCTCACTGTGGATGTATGGACCTTTAAAGGAAGAATATGTTATCAATACAGTGGGACCAGTACCGTTATATAGCTTCAGGAGGTTGACGTGGCACAACTGGGTCTTCCGCCGCCTATCTGGAGTCTCTACAACGTAGTTGTGGTTGTTTCTGCACTCCTTGCTGCGGTAGGGTCCTAAAAACCTGTTTTGCAAAGGAGAACCTGGGATAGGAAAATAGGCAAGCACGAAGTCTCCCGGTTTAAATTTCCTTACTTTGCTGTTCTGGTCGTAATGAGTCTTCATCCTCTCCTGTGCTTTCAATAGATTATCCTTAGCAAAGTTATGCACCCTCTCTAGAATGTGTTGTAGGTTTTGAAGAAACTGGGGCACATTCTGATGCTCACTGAAGATGGCATCACGTAGAGAGTCTTTGAAAGCTTTGAGAGGAGTACGGCACTTACGTCCGTAGAGCATCTCATAAGGAGATACTCCTAGAGATTCATTGGGAAGACTTCTAAAGATGCACATTATCAAATCAATTTGCTTATCCCAATCCTTAGAGGTTTCATTGCAAAACTTCTTCAGGAGTGCTTCAATAGTCTGATGACTACGCTCAAGAGAACCCTGTGAAGCAGGATGATAGGGGCTGGACAATACCTGTGTGATGTTGAACTCTTCCAGTGTCCTCTCGAAGAGATCACTGGTGAAGTTGGTGCCACAGTCGCTCTGAACCTCCCTTGGAAATCCATACTGGGTGAAGATCTTCAATAAGTGTTTCACAACCGTAGCAGCCATAATGTTCTTTACTGGAACTGCTATGGGGAATCTGGTGGTAGGACACAGGATGGTTAGTATATAGGCATTATCAGAACTGGTCCGAGGTAAAGGACCAACACAGTCTATAATAAGTCTGTGGAAAGGTTCCGCAGGCACCTGTATGGGAGTCAGTGGTGCTCTGGGGATAGAGATGTTCGGTTTACCTGCCATCTGACATGTATGACACTGTTTGACGTACTGTTTGACGCTATTTACCATACCTGGCCAGTAGCAGTCTTGACGGATTCCGTGGTAGGTCTTGTTAAATCCGTAGTGTGAGAGTGCTCCGTGGGCCAGGTGTAGAATAGTGGGCCGCAGGCTGGCAGGAATCACTAGGTGTTCGACGTTGGCCCAATCGTTCTCCTTCAGTTTACTGGGTCTGTATCTGCGGTAGAGCAACTCGTTCTCTAGGAAGAACCCAGGAATACTGTCAGGTTGAGTCTCAGCCTGGAAGAATAATGGTGTCAAGGTAAGATCTTCCCTCTGTAACTTACGGAACTCCAACGTGGTCAGATTCGGGGGTAGTTTCTGAGGGTCGTGAGGGACAGCGGTAGCAGTAGAGTCAGCTGGCTGTGGTCGTGCAGCTTGTGCACGGGTGGTCACTAAAACCGGAGGAGAAACTTCATCACTCTCTTGAACCTTTGCTGGAACATACTCAAAGATGGGATTATCCAATACAGAGGTACACACCTGGGGTTTGTCCATGACGATCAGGTTGGTCGGTTGCAGGTCTTCTGCCAAGTCGTTGCCCAGGAGAAGTTGCACTCCAGGCATGGGAAAAGGCTTTTCCCTGATGGCGACTTGGACTTCCCCGGTCACGAAGGGACAATCCAGGTGGACTCTGGCGAGAGGATAAGGAGTGGTAGCAGTGAAGTCAGTGATGAAGACGGTTTTTCCGGTGTAGGCGATATAGGGCACAGCTGATTTCAAAATGATTGATTGAAGAGCCGCTGTGTCCCTCAAGATCTTCAGTTTGAAACGTCCCTCCGGATCTGAACCGTTGGTAGAGACAGTTCCAGTATACAGGTGTTTACTGAAAAGAGAAAGATCATTAACATGAACACCAACATTCATCACAGGCTTACCGGACTTAGGAGGAGTCTGTTTGGGTTTAGTTGATTCAGTATTACCTTTGTATTGAGACTTACCACATTTATCTATGGTATGTCCATAGAGTCTACAATACTTACAGTACAATTGCGAGCCAGCTTGATCGGTACTCACTTTCTCGTAACTGTACCAAGACTTCTTACTGGAAGGTGGTTCTGGTGTCAGCCTGTGGATGAGGCTGTAAGTGTCAGCCGACTTAGCACACTTAAGGTAGTCGGTCTCTTCTTTATCTGCTAAATATAAACGGACAAGAGGAGGCACACGCATCAAGAATTCTTCAACTAGCATGAGGTTGATGAGTTCTGCAAAAGTAGATACATGTGCTGCTTCCAGCCATTTCATAAAATATCTCCTTTTGGTATTAGCAAATTCTAGAAAGGTAGTGGTACTTGCCTTTAGGTGGTCACGAAATTTTCTTTGATAGTTTTCGGTGGAGAGAAGGTAGGCGTCCAACACTGCTTGTTTCAGAGTCTGGTAGTCATTCTCAGACGCCAAAGTACTGAGTGTAACTGCAGCTCAACCTGTGAGATGTACTCTGAGAAGGGTTGCCCATTGGTCGGCAGGCCAACTAAGTTGATTAGCAAGGGTCTCAAAGGCGGTGAAAAATACGTCAACTTCTGTCTCTACGAATGGTGGCATTAACTTACTTGCATGTGAGATATTGAAACTAACAGGAAGACTGGCGGTAGCTTGCTGGCGTTGAGCGAGGTGTGTAGTTTCCAACGCGAATTCTTGTTGACGACATTCCATAGCCAGAGCTGCTTGTTGTTTGTCATGCTCGCGTTGCATCTCCAGGTGGCGTTGTTTTGCTTCAAGCTGTATTCGCTCACGTTCACGGAGTATTGCAATCTCACGTTCCTGTTTTTCTTTTTGTATGGCAGCTGCTTTCCTTTGTTGTTCTCGTTCGATCTTGCCAATTTCTAGTTTGAGTTTCAGAGTTGCCAAATCAGGTTTATCTGCAATAAAGTAAGTTTCGTGAGTTTCAGAGTCAATCGTACCTTCCTCTAAGAGATGATCCAGTAACAGGTTATGCAGTTCATTTTTGTTGGCTCCATGGGGAACATCTAGTTGATACTCATGTGCAAGAGTTTGTAATTCGATCCTCTTGGCACGACTTAGGGTCCCTATTTCACCTGCTGGATCTGCACGGAAAACTTGGAGACGAAACATGGTGAAATTAGCAAATAAAGGTACGACGAATATACTGTTGTGATATGGTGAATGTCAGAAACAGGACAACGTGGCAACTGGTACCTATCCTGTGGAATCGTTAACAATTAATGTTAATTTCAAGATGGTAAATGATTAATAAATCAAGATCGCAGGAAATCTTGTACCCGGTACTCAATATAAGAGAATAAGGGCACGAAAATCCTACTAAATAAGCGAAACTGAGTTTCTAAAACAAATGAAACATTTAATTGCCTCAAAAGTGAAGTAGGTAGTCCAAGAAAGTAGGTTTACCTTGCCGAGTCTCTATAGGACATAAGCAAGTTTTTCCCACTGAAATGAAATATGATACTTACAGAATTAGCGAACTTTTGTGCTCTGAAAAAAAGAAGGCTAATTCCCTACCTAGGTAAATATCATCATCTCTGACCGACGTGTAGGGGTGCGAGGTGTCAACTGGTGACGAGAACTGCTGCTGAGGTCCCAATTCAGCAACTAAAGTTCGTGCTAGAGGAACTATGGCCCTCTTTATCCTCCTACCGTCGGATTGCAGAAGATCAGGTGCTCTTGACCCGGGGACAAACCACAGTACCAGGGTACCAATATGATGATCTGCCGAAAATATGAGAAATATCCTAGGGACAAAAGATGGTAAACACGAGTAATAACACGGAGGGAGAGATGACCAATTAAGAGAATGACTGAGGCCTACAGTCACCACGTAATCCAAAGTTGTCTCACCTTCACCATATGCTACTCTCGGAATGCACAATACACACAGCACCATATGAAAATAAAATTGAACATTGAAAATATTGAAAAGCTACTTTACCAAAGCCAAGTACGCTTACCACAAATTTACGATCTGGTACTAGTACCTGAGTGAAGCTCCTTGGACCGGCCCCCATGAAATATGACGGTAAAGTGTTGGAGTGTTGATGTTCGGCAGTTTCAATAGCAGAGGGCAATGCCTCGTCACATTTACAGAAAAAAAAGAACCTCCTGCTTCCCTGTTTGTCTGTGGTAAGGTAATGGGAAGACACACAAAACACAAAGTATAAACAATGAAATTTTAATTACTCTAGAAAAAAAGATATGAATAAAGACAATCCCTTGGCTTACGTAAAATTCAAAACAAGTCAACAAACAAAACAACATGAATAATTAATGGCTGTAAAATTTACTCTAAAACAAAATAAAGTGCAAGAATAATAATAATATTAATCAGGTGCTGAGAATACTGGCTTAAGCTGCCACCTCCCTTAGTACACGACAGCCAGAGCTTTGTCTACCAGAGAGAGATGTCAACTCCAAAGAGCACAGAGATATTCTGAGGAGTACAGCTTGTGCTGGCCCAGACGTCGACTCAGGTAGTGGCATGAGTGCAGGTGCGGCGACACACCAGCCAATCAGGAGCAGGCAGGCGGAGAATGGGTAGTTTGCTCGTTGACGGCGGGCGGGAGCCGGTGTGTCTGGTGGTGCAAGGTACGCTTTGCTTCCTGGGCAAAACGTTGGGCGATACTGGTGGACGTATCTTCAATATAGTATCTTGTACTTGAATGACGTGAATTATGTAGGGAAGAGCAGGCTCAATCTCTCTTGAAAGAGATTATCGTCACAACTCTCCCCTGAAGCCTGTGGTTCCGGAAGAAGTTACGTCTTCATGTGGTAGAGTGATAGTTGGAGTTGCCTCTACTTCATAGACTCTGGAGAGGGCGTCGGCTATAAAGTTGTCAGAACCCTTGAAATAGCAGATCTCCAGGTTGAAATCTTGCAGATATAAAGCCCATCGTAGAACACGTTGGTTATTGAATTGGGCTTGATGTAAGAAGCGGAGAGGATTGTGGTCTGAGTAGATGGTGGTAGACGCCTGGCACTTATCAATGCCTGGAACTTGTCAACCCCTGGCACTTGTCAATGCCCGGCATATGTCAACGCCTGGCACTAGTCATCACCTGGCACATGTCAACGCCTGGCACTTGTCAAGGCCTGACACATGTCAACTCCTGGCACTTGTCAACGACTGGCACTTGTCAATGCCTGGCACATGTCAATGCCTGGCACTTGTCAACGCCTGGAACTTGTCAACGCCTGGCACATGTCAACGCCTGCACATGTCAATGCCTGGCACTTGTCAACGCCTGGAACTTGTCAACGCCTGGCACATGTCAACGCCTGGCACTTGTACATACGCCTGGCACGCGTATGCCCCTTGTGTTAAATAACCTGTCTTTATCTACCCTATCAATTCCCTTGAGAATCTTGAATGTGGTGATCATGTCCCCCTAACTCTTCTGTCTTCCAGCGAAGTGAGGTTTAATTCCCGTAGTCTCTCCTCGTTGCTCCTACCTCTCAGCTCGGGTACTAGTCTGGTGGCAAACCTTTGAACGTTTTCCAGTTTAGTCTAATCCTTGACTAGATATGGATTCCATGCTGGGGCTGCATACTCCAGGATTGACCTGACATGTGGTATACAAAGTTCTGAATGATTCCTTACACAAGTTTCTGAATGCCGTTCTTATGTTGGCCAGCCTGGTATATGCCGCTGATGTTATCCTCTTGATATGGGCTGCAGGGGACAGGTCTGGCGTGATGTCAACCCAAGTCTTTTTCTCTCTCTGACTCTTGAAGAATTTCCTCTCCCAGATGATACCTAGTATCTGACCTCCTGCTCCCTACACCTATCTTCATTACATTACATTTGCTTGGGTTAAACTCTAACAACCATTTGTTCTACCATTCCTTCAGCTTGTCTAGGTCGTCTTGAAACCTCAAGCAAGTCCTCCTCTGTCTTAATCCTTCTCATAATTTTGGCATCATCAGCAAATATTGAGAGAAATGAACCTATACCCTCCGGGAGATCATATACATAGAAACAAGATAGGACCGAGTACAGATCCCTGTAGGATTCCACTGGTGACTTCACGCCAATCTCAGGTCTCACCCCTCAACGTAACTCTCTGCTTCCTATTGCTTAGGTACTCCCTTATCCATTGGAGCACCTTACCAGCTACACCTGCCTGTCTCTCCAGCTTATGTACCAGCCTCTTATGCGGTACTGTGTCAAAGGCTTTCTGACAATCTAAGATAATGCAGTCCGCCCAGCCTTCTCTTTCTTGCTTAATTTTTGTCACCTGGTCATAGAATTCTATTAAGCTAATCAGGCAAGATTTACCCTCCCTGAACCGATGTTGGCGATTTGTCACCAAGTCCCTTCTCTCCAGATGTGTTTTTCTCTCGATCTTCTCCATCACATCTCATGGTATATAAGTCGAGGACACTGACCTGTCGCCCTTTTTGTATATTGGGACCACATTCGCCGTCTTCCAAATTTCTAGTAGGTCTCCCGTCTCCAGTGACCTACTGTGTGAGTGTGTCTTTGTGTGTGTGTCTGTGGGTACTTACCTAATTTTGCTTGCGGGGGTTGAGCTCTGGCTCTTTGGTCCCGCCTCTCAACTGTCAACCAACTAATGTACAAGTTCCCGAGCCTACTGGGCTCTATCATATCTACACTTGAAACTGTGTATGGAGTCAGCATCTACTACATCACTTCCTAATGCATTCCATTTGTCTACTACTTTGACACTGAAACCAAAAATTCTAACGTCTCTATAGCTCATTTGGGTACTCAATTTCCACCTGTGTTCCCTAGTGCGTGTGTCCCTTGTAGTAAATAGCCTGTCTTTATCTACCCTATCAATTCTTCTGAGGATCTTGTATGTGGTGATCATGTCCCATCTAACTCTTCTGTCTCCCAGTGACGTGAGTTTTAATTCCCGTAGTCTCTCCTCGTAGCTCATACCCCTCAGTTCGGGTGCTAGTCTGGTGGGAATCCTTTGAACCTTTTCCGGTTTAGTCTTATGTTTGACTAGATATGGACTCCATACTGGAGCCGCATACTCCAGGATTGGTCTGACATATGTGGTATACAAAGTTCTGAAAGATTCCTTACACAAGTTTCTAAAGGCCGTTCTTAAGTTAGCCAACCTGGCATATGCTGCTGATGTTATCCTCTTGATATGAGCTTCAGGGAACTGGTCTGGCGTGATATCAATCCCCAGGTTTTTCTCTCTCACTGACTCTTGAGTATTTCATCTCCCAAATGATACCTTGTATCTGGTCTCCTGCTTCCTACACCTATCTTCATTACATTGCATTTGCTTGAGTTAAAATCTAACAACCATTTGTTCGACCATTCCTGCAGCTTGTTCAGGTCTTCTTGAAGCCTCAAGCAGTCCTCCTCTGTCTTAATCCTTCACATCCTTTGGCATCGTCAGCAAACATCTCCCTCTGATAAACATCTCCCTCTTATATCATCTGATATAAGTAAATGATCTCCCTCTGGGAGATCATTTACTTATATCAGAAACAGGATAGGTCCGAGTACAGAGCCCTGTGGGACTCCACTGGTGACTTCACGCCAATCTGAGGTCTCACCCCTCACTGTAACTTTCTGCTTCCTATTGCTTAGGTACTCCCATATCCACTGGAGCTCTCTACCAGTTATTCCTGCCTGTTTATCCAGCTTATTCATCAGCCTTTTATGCGGTACTGTGTCAAAAGCTTTCCGACAGTCCAAAAAAATGCAGTCCACCCATCCTTCTCTTTCTTGCTTAATCTTTGTCACCTGGTCGTAGAATTCTATTAAGCCTGTAAGGCAAGATTTACTCTCCCTGAACCCATGTTGATGGATTGTCACGAAGTCCCATCTCCCCAGTTATGTTACTAGTTTTTTTCTCACAATCTTCTCCATCACCTTGCATGGTATGGTACAGTGTCGTTCAAGTTAAGGACACTGGCCTGTTGCTTGGTGCCTCTTGTCTGTCACCCTTTTTGTATATTGGGACTAAATTAGCCATCTTTCATATTTCTGTTAGGTCTCCCGTTTCCAGTGACCTACTATACACTATGGAGAGTGTATAGTAGGTCACTGTACACTCTTTCAATACCCATGGTGAGATTCCGTCCGGCCCAACAGCCTTTCTCACGTCCAGATCCAACAGGTGGCTCTTGACCTCCTCTCTTTTAATTTCGAACCATTCCAAGGCCGCCTGGTTTACTGCCACCTCTCCTAGCGCAGTGACCTCTCCGTCTTCTATTGTGAAGACCTCCTGGAACCTCTTGTTGTGTTCCTCACACACCTCTTTGTCATTCTCTGTGTACTTGTCCTCACCTGTTCTAAGTTTCATCACCTGTTCCTTCACTGTTGTTTTTCTCCTGATGTGACTGTGTAGTTGCTTGGGTTCAGTCTTGACTTTATTAGCTATATTATTTTCACACTTTTTCTCAGCTTCTCTTCTCACACTAACATACTCGTTCTTAGTTCTCTGGTATCTCTGTCTACTGTCTGGTGTTCTGTTATTTCGGAAGTTCCTCCACGCCCTTTTGTTCAGCTCCTTTGCTTTCATACATGCCCTATTAAACCATGGGTTCTTCCTTGGCTTATCGTTTTTTCCTGTCGGACCGGGATAAACCTGTTTACTGCCTCCTGACACTTTTGGGTGACATAGTCCATCATGTCCATCATTCTCTTGTCCCCTTTTTGGTGAGCGTTCTGCTGATGGAGGAAGCTGTTCAATAGGTGTGAAGATCTGTGAGGTTGGGGGTCTCAGTGGATTCTGGGGTGGGGGGTTGGGGTTCAAGGGAAAGGGAGGACAGGTAGAGTATGGAGTAAGGAGGTAGGGGGGACATGGAGGATACGCAGTAAGGGGGGGGAGGAGGGATTGGGAGGGTATGTGATGAAGGGGGAGGGGGGAAAGGGGGAGAGGGGACATGGTGGAAATGGGGCAAGGGTGACAGGGTCGGAATGGGGTGGAGGGAGGAGGTAGGGTTAAGTGAGCATTTGAGTGGGGGTAAGTAGGGAGAAGGGTAGGGAGGGTTTCTGTGCAGAGGGGGGTGGAAGTGTTGCCCTCCCCTCTGGTGTTGCTGGGATGCTGGTTGTGGGCTCCCCTCTTGTCTCTGGGACTGTTGTGTTGGGGGCTGTGATTTCCTGGTTTACTCCTCTCTCCCTGCGCTTCTTCCTTGCCTCTGTCGCCCTGGCTCTCACCTCCTCCATCCTGCCTCTCTGGAGGAATACTTTTTTGTATTCCACCACATACTGCAGATGACTCTTCCTTTAGAATAACCTCCTTCGTGGTCTTGTTTGCAAACACTATCTTCACCAGGCAGTCTCTGTTCTTGTTGTACCAGCCCAACCTGAAAACCTTCTCAATGTTTTGTTCATCCCCTTCCATCTTTAACCCTTAAACTGCGCATGGCGTATATATATACCATGAGTAACATGTCCCACCGTGCGCATGGCGTATATATATGCCAAAGGGTGCCAGGCATGATTCAAACGTCCCGCGGTGTAAAGGGGTCACCCATACCGTAGCCAGGGGCGATTGTAAACAGACGCCATTTTGAAAAAAAATCCAGAGCAGGCCTCCTTTGTTTCACAGGCCTTAGTTAGTGGCCAGACACCATGGCGAGCGCATCACGACCCAGCGTGCGACCTCGCCCAGCGCTCCGCGCCGTGCAGTCCTTGACCGAAGACGAAATTGCAGATGAATTGTTCAAGGACGTTGATGAGTCTGATATTGACGACTCAGATATAGATGAAGATTATACCCAGCCAGAAGAAATCGAAACAACGGATAGTGAGGGGGAACATGTGGGTGCCACGAGGGTGAGGATGCCTCTCGAGGCTGCTACTCAACACCACTCAACACCACCCCGCGCCCAAGCACATCGTTCATCTATACCACTGCACGTTTATGATACGATTGACGAGTCTGAAACAAGTGAATCTTTCTCAGGCTTTAGTGATGAAGAGTTGGAGAATAGTGTTACCCCCAGTGCCAGTACAAGTTTCGCCGCATCAGCTGCCCGCCCAGCCAAGCGCCGCCGCATGGGACAATATGGCGACAATGAGGAACAAATTCCCTCATGTTCCACATCTTTTTCCTCATCTACCGTTCCTGCCCCTACTGCTACAAGGCGTGCTTCAGCTCCTGGTCCCCGGATTCCTCGCCGTGGTGCAGCTAATGGCTCTCGGAAGGCAGCAGGTTTGTGTGTGTGGAGTGATGGGGAAGATTTTGTTCCACAAATTCCCGACTTTGATAACAGAGATGTGGGAATTACTGATCTTTTCCCTGATACTGGTGACGAAATGTGTGAAATGGACTTCTTTACTGCGTATTTCGATGAGCCGCTAATGAAACACATTGTTCACGAAACGAACAGACTTGCGGATGATCTCATCGAAGGTGAGGAAGTTTCAGAATTTTCGCGACTACAGCGTTGGAAAGAGACAACTGTTGATGAGATGTATGTGTTTTTTGCAATTTGCATGTTGATGAAACATTGTGTGAAACACGTAATTTCAGATTATTGGAGCAAAGACAACTCTGTTCCAACACCATTGTTCGGGAAATATATGTCCCGAGACAGATTTCTGTTGATCCTACGGTGCATTCATTTTGCAAATAATGCTGACGAGACACAGGATGATAGGCTTTGGAGAGTGAGGCACGTGCTAAATGACCTGATTGGAAAGTTCCGAGATTACTACGTACCAGCTCAGAAGCTGGTTATTGATGAATCCCTGGTGCTTTTCAAAGGACGTGCTGCCTTCAAGCAGTATATTCCCTCAAAACGTCACCGATTTGGACTGAAATTCTTTGTGCTCTGTGACTGTGAATCAGGAATGGTGTTACACATGATACTTTATTCAGCCACAAATATAGATATTCCTGCTAATGACGAACATGGCTTCTCAGGTAGTGTGGTGAAGTCACTGCTTGCACCATATCTGAACAAGGGCCACATATTGTACACAGATAACTATTATACCAGTCCCTTGCTAACGAAATTCTTGCTGGATAATAAGACTGGAGTGTGTGGAACAGTAAAGCCAAAACGAAAGGAAATGCCTGTGTTTGATACTGCTATGCAAGTAGGTGACTGCGAGGTAAGGAAAAGTGGTGCAATGCTTTCAGTGCGGTGGAAAGACAGACGTGAAGTGAACATGTTGACCACCATTCACCCTGGTACAATGGTAGACAGTGGCAAGGTGAACAGAACAACAAAGCAAATAATATACAAGCCAGATTGTGTGATGGACTACAACATCAACATGCGTTTAGTTGATAAATGTGACATGATGGTGGGTGCTGTAGAGTGTGTACGTAAAACAGTGAAGTGGACAAAGAAAATGATTTTTCACCTTATTGATGTAACAATGCTGAACAGTTACAATATGTTTCTTGTGAAGACAGGTAGAAAACCATATTTCCGTTCGTTCAGTTTCCAAGTTGTGAAACAGTTGCTAGGTAAATTTGGCAAGGACACACCTGGTATACAAAGACCCATTCGAGACCCAATATTGAACCATGCTCCTGCACCCAGGCTCGCTTACAGGGAGGCCTTTCTGATACATCAAATCAAGAAATTACCACCAACTGGAGCTCGTGCAGCAGGCCAGCGTCGGTGTGTTGTGTGTTCCAGTACCAAATTGAGGCCACAGAAACGCAAATTGGTGTTGACATGGTGCGAAGCGTGTGCCGTCCCTCTGTGCCATATCGACTGTTTCGCACAGTATCACAGTCTCCTGGAGTACTAAATGTGTAATTCTTTGGTAAATAAATGTACATATCAAGTTTATTTTTGTGTTTATATTGAAAAACCCCAAATACATTGAATATTTCCTGTAAATTATACCATTTTGGTGGGCATACTTGTGACACTAATATGTGAGCGCCTAGTGAGTTTATACCAGTTTTATTATAATACAACGTCTAGTGGTAATAACTGGAACAATACTAGCGAAAAAAATTGGAGTAAAATGACCCAAGAATACTGTAAATAATTCCGCGAAAATAAATTCGCGGCAACTCGGGCCGCGCGAGCGGCCGTGAGTGACAGCTGGCTGACGCAGCACCCTTGAGCGCTCACAATCTGTGACGTCATCGGCCAACTTCTCGGCTCAATTGTGTCATTGGTATGTATAATAGAATTTTTTTTTATTATTTTTCCCGTGCTCAGGAGACTCAAATTAACATGTTTAGAAGACGAAAAAAAAATTTTGAATTTTTTTTTTTTTCTTGCGCACAGGGGTGTAAATGTCCATATGACCCCTGAGCAGTGTAAGGGTTAACCCCCTTTAGTATCTCATTTGCTGACTCTCTGTCCTTGCTATTCCATTCTTGCCTATTGGATCCTTCCTGTTCTTTGATGCCTACAGCTATCACTAATCTTTTTCTTTCCATCAGCTGACTGGTGCACCTTGCTGCTTCCTGTGAGGTAGCTGCTTGCATGGCTACCTCCCTCACTGTGTCCCTTGGTTTTGTGTTCTTTCTCCGTATTTCTGCAAATGTTTCAGGTACAGAGGCATTTTCTTCCAATGCGTCAATTCCATCTTCCCTTTGGAAGATTATCTGATACTCAGTCTCATTATTTTTCTCTGTGAGGAATTTGATCTCCTCCTTCGCTGCTGTCAGCACTCTTTGCAGGTTGCTAATTGTATTCCTCATTTCATGCATCTCCCTCCTGAATTCTTCCTAAACCTGGGATAACATTTCCTTCATTTGGTCACTTTGACTATTCTGTGTCCCTGTTGCGTCCTCCAGCCATCATAGACCCTTTCCCTGATATGTTTGGATAGGGTTAGCCAGGGGGGGCAGAGAGGAAGAGAGAGAACAAGAGAAAGAAAGAGAGAGAACAAGAGAGAGAGAGAGAGAGAGAGAGAGAGAGAGAGAGAGAGAGAGAGAGAGAGAGAGAGAGAGAGAGAGAGAGAGAGAGAGAGCAGGAGAGAGAGCAAGAGAGAGAGAGAGAGCAGGAGGGAGAGCGCAAGAGAGATAGAGGGCAAGGGCAAGAGAGAGAGGGAAGGAGGGTGAGATAGGGAGATGGCGAGAGAGGGGGAGAGGGAGAGGGAGAGGGAGGGGGACACAGCGAGGGAGGGGAGAGGGCGAGCGAGGAAGGGTGAGATAGGGAGAGGACGAGAGAAAGGGAAAAAGGCGAGAGGGAGGGAGAAAGAGGGCGAGAGGGAGGGAGGGTGAGAGAGAGGGAGGGAGGGCGAGGAGAGGGAGGGAGGGAGGGTGAGAGGGAGGGCGAGAGAGAGAGAGAGAGAGAGAGAGAGAGAGAGAGAGAGAGAGAGAGAGAGAGAGAGAGAGAGAGAGAGAGAGAGAGAGAGAGAGAGAGAGAGAGAGAGAGAGAGAGAGAGAGAGAGAGAGAGAGAGAGAGAGAGAGAGAGAGAGAGAGAGAGAGAGAGAGAGAGAGAGAGAGAGAGAGAGAGAGAGAGAGAGAGAGAGAGAGAGAGAGAGAGAGAGAGAGAGAGAGAGAGAGAGAGAGAGAGAGAGAGAGAGAGAGAGAGAGAGAGAGAGAGAGAGAGAGAGAGAGAGAGAGAGAGAGAGAGAGAGAGAGAGAGAGAGAGAGAGAGAGAGAGAGAGAGAGAGAGAGAGAGAGAGAGAGAGAGAGAGAGAGAGAGAGAGAGAGAGAGAGAGAGAGAGAGAGAGAGAGAGAGAGAGAGAGAGAGAGAGAGAGAGAGAGAGAGAGAGAGAGAGAGAGAGAGAGAGAGAGAGAGAGAGAGAGAGAGAGAGAGAGTGTTGCAAAAGTTTTCTCCCAAACGAGGCAAGACACAGTTTGTGGTAGGGAGCAGCCGTGCAGATAATGTGAGCCTTGCTGTGCCGTCCATTCAGGTGGAGATAGAGATGACAAGTGCCTCTCCTCCAGCCCTCACCTTGCCGTGTTTGAATAACCATATGAGCTTCATAGCGTGAAACAGCTTCGCTTGGGGTCTGGCCATCTGATGCGGCTTCATTTCTGTGACGGAATGGAATTCCCAGCAAGTTTTTCTAGATGATGGTAGAATGTAAGGTGCACTCTAGCACTCTAGAGACAAGAAGGTCCCACACAACATGCTCTTGTGGGGAGTCTAAAGAAAGCCCAAGCTTAGTGTTATTTATTAAGACTACAAGGAAGGCTGTAACTGCTCTGTGAGAGGAAATGCAGCATTTAACAGATTTTTTTTAGAAAAATGTGTATAGAGAGAGAGAGAGAGAGTGAGGTACAAGTAGGTACTTGGATCTGGTGCCAACGGTTTTGGTGGGAAGAGTGTTGCTCGCCGCCTCCCCCACCCTAGGGGAATGTCGCCATCCCAGGCCTCCCCGCCCTGTGACGTCATGAGGCTCCGCATGGCCAAGAACGTCCTTGATTGGGCGAGGAACATCAGTATCATGTAGGCGCTTGGGTGCCAACTTTCCCTTTTTATTTCCCTGGTTTTCTCTTACGACCCCTTGCTTATTCCTATTACTCTCCCCTTCTTATTGGATGGTTATAAATAGGAGCTGCTTCGTATGGGTCATTAGGCCTTCTGCAGTTACCTTTGTTTTTATGTTCTAATTCCAATTACTATCCCTCTATATTACACCTTACCTTTCGTACCTTTTTCCTTCCTTTCTCTTCCTTTAGGATTTTCTTTTCCTCACCCCTCTCCTGCCTATTTATTGCCTTGACTCCTTCGTCTCATCGAAGGGGAATATGCATATATTTACGGGTTCACCATAGCGCATGCAATATGGACATTTCGTTCTGAGTAGCTAAATATAAAACAACAAACATTCGTCTCATCAAAATCGACTTGAGAATGGTCCAGGACGGACCGAAACGTCGTCATCCCTTCACTTTCTATTGTGTTGTTTGGTCAACATATTTCAGTCACGTTATTGTGACTCCTTGTCTGCATAATCAATTTAATAATTGATTGAGGTATTTTGCTTAATTTTCGTTTCTGGAGCTGAGAGTTAAAGTAACTTGAGGATTACCGTAGAAGTATCTCTGCATCCCAATTTTCCTAGCTTTGTTTACATTTGCAACTTAATTGCAGGGAGTTGCAAAAGAGTGATAACGTAACTGAAAAAGAGGTTATTGGAGACTTGTCTTAGAACCTCTCTTGGTGTTGTTTGCAATAGTTACTGAAGGGCAATAATCCTGTATTGCAGGGTACTGAAGGGGTTTCTTTATTGCAATCTATTGTTGTCAGTGGGCACACCATTGTTCAGTTAGTTCATTTAGTTAGTGACAAAAAGATGGAGACTTGTCATTTCTCGATGGGCTATTGAATAGCTGTCTTACAAGTGCCACTGGATGGACATTAACGTAACATAATGCTCACCGTTGTGTAAATTTAGACTTCTTGAATTATTTGCTTGCAATATTGCGTCGTCAGTGGACACCTGTGTTCAGGTTAGTTCAGTATTCAGCCTCACAGCAATGGACAGGAGTTGCCTCTCATGGTTGTTAAGTAGCTGTTGTTAAAGTGCCACTGGATGGCCATTAACGTAATGTAAACTCGTTGCTGTAGTAGTTTAATCTCTTTGTTAATTAACTTGTTATTGTTCTAGAAAACGGTCTTTGATGTCAACCCTTCAACCATGGGTTGTTCCACCCATGTTCACTTTTTTACGATTGTCAAGTAATGTGGTCTTTTTAATGAAGGCTGCTCCTGGGAATTCGAAACCCAATTCATAGAGCCACACATCAAATTCAAACTTGATGTAAGAATCCGTGGGTTACCCTTACATGTGCTACGGCATAAAAGGAGCCTGACGACCTAGTGGATAGGGATTTCACCCTCAGTGAATCCCGACAGTTGCTCCTTCCTTCCTATGGTCTCGAGCCCAAAGTATAAGCTACATGTGCAGTCCTTTCTGTTTGAGGTCTGCTTCCTAAGGGAGGTATGCGTAGGATAAATCTCACAACTTCCTTAGGGTGGGAGGGAGTTGGAGCCGAGACGGATCCACCTACCATTGGCCAGCAAGCCTGCAATGGTGCTTCCATAGTGAGTTACTGTTACAGACTCGTCACTGGCGTCTGTGTATGGCCTGGTAGTTCCAGCGCCATCTATGAGTCTGTACTCAAATTCCCCGGGAATGGGACGCTACGTAGACAACGCCATCTATGGGTGGTGGCGTAACGGCTGCATATGGCTCCAGTTTCCTGCCTTGGCCAGCTAGAGAGGTCGTAGTGAATGACCTCTGGAGATGTGGCGGTTCAAGACCAGCGCCATCTGTTGGAGCTACAAGCATAATGTCAATGCCTGAGTGAGTTAGTGTTGCTTTTTGGTTTCTCCAGTACCCTATAACTGATGACGTGTCTGTATCCACAAAGTTGACATGGGGCAGCAGTGGTACTGAGGAGGGCAGTCTACATTGGGCAGACTGAACTCTCCCATCTTAGTCTCGCCTGATGACTACGTGAGCCGCCGCCGATCAGGATTAGTGTAGTTTCTGCTAGTGGAGTAGCAGTGGAAAAATTCGGCGATCCCGGGACTGGCGAAGGGGAGAGACGACTGACAGTGAGGTGCCTGTTGAGGAGCTTACTAGCCCGTCGCTTGAGGCTCCTGCCAGGGGTGCGGTACCCATGTATTTGTCTGTGTAGAGGGTCCAAACAGCGCGTGGCTGAGGTTCTCAGCCAGCACTTGGCTGGAGAGTGGTTGTGGGTGGAGAGGCACCTCGTGAGACTGCCGGTAAGCTGGCCCACGGCAAAGGTAGACTCGGCAGTGTTTCCCAGTACTGTGGCCGGTAAGGTCGGGATCGGTACTGTGTGTCGGGGAAACACGAAGATTGACGAAGGCTGCGTTGTGGAGTGCTCGGTGTCCTATGTGAGAGCGACACCTGTATATACATCTAAGTATAGTAATATTTCATTTTTTTGTTTCTGTTTAAGGTGATGGGAATATAGTGATAAACGAATCAGTGTTGTGTTAATCCTCCCCGCCCTTTTATTTATTGCATTACCTAGTAAACTCCTTGAAAGTCACTACTGACTTGGGGTCGGATACTTTCACTTAAGTTCATCCGTCAAGAACCCGGTTATGACTCATAGAGTCCGTAACCGTTATTATGTATGTCTTACGTACGTGTTCCTATGATCTTGCTGAACACATCATGTTGCTCTGATGTGTTCGTAAGAGGAAGGTGTTGACTGAGCGGGCGGTATTTCCTGGTTATGTGCGATGGACTCTCTTTTTTTTTTTTTTTTTTATTATTATTATTATTATAACATCATAAATGTAAGTGTTTAAATAATAACAATGTTAAGTGTTTTAAATTTAAAATTACTAAAGATAGCGAAAACGATTAATAATGAAAGCTGTGTAGTAATAATAAAAATAATTATAATAACAATACTTGTAACAATAGTAATAATTAATGTTATTAATATCGATAATAATAATTAATATATAATTTGTCACTCGTTAACTTTTGAATAGGTTTTATATATGGATGTAAAATCTCTTGTATGTCTGGCCCTCTCATTAACACCTCGCTAACTTCCATCATTCCTGGCGGAGTTGGTCAACATCTCGCCAACGTTTCCCTCACCCAAAGTTTGCTAACTTTGGCACATACTTCAAAAGCCTCTTGCTCATATAGCTGAAATTTCCATAACTTTTGTATGTTTCGTAAAATCGTTACCAGCTCGTTGACAATTTAACTAATTTTTTGGCATCTGTCACTCCGACTCTTTCGCTCGCTTCACTGATAGTCCCTTAAGTTCTGGCTCAATTACGACAGACAGTTCACATTGCTAACACCTCGTTATCTCTAACACTATAGAAAGCTCTGAGATTCCGAAGAAGGTTACGCAAGACAACACAGTTGAGCACCAAATAGGAAACAGTGGCGAGAAGCTTCGTCTTCACCAGCCTCACCACTTCCCTGCCAGTTCACATTCTTGGCAGAGCAAGTTGAACTATTCATGGAATATTCAAATTTTACAGATGTTCAAATCAGTTGTGTATAAATTCTATATTACGACTTGCTAAGGATTATAAGAAAGTGATAGAGCGTATAGAACCATTATTTGCGCGCGCGCGTGTATGTGTACTCGCCTATTTGTGCTTGCGGGGGTTGAGCTCTGGATCTTTGTTCCCGCCTCTCAGCTGTTAATCAACTGGTGTACAGATTCCTGAGCCTACTGGGCTCTATCATATCTACACTTGAAACTGTGTATAGAGTCAGCCTCCACCACATCACTTCCTAATGTATTCCACCTGTTAACTACTGACACTGAAAAAATTCTTTCTAATATCTCTATGGCTCATTTGGGCACTCAATTTCCACCTGTGTCCCCTAGTGTGTGTTCCCCCCTGGTGTTAAATAGTCTGTCTTTATCTACCCTATCAATTCCGCTGAGGATCTTGTATGTGGTGATCATGTCCCCCCCTAACTCTTCTGTCTCCCAGTGACGTAAGGTTTAATTCCCGTAGTCTTTCCTCGTAGTTCGTACCCCTCAGGTCGGGTACTAGTCTGGTGGCAAACTTTTGAATCTTTTCCAGCTTAGTCTTATGCTTGACTAGATATGGACTCTATACTGGAGGCGCATACTCCAGGATTGGTCTGACATATGTGGTATACAAAGTACTGAATGATTACGTACACAAGTTTCTAAAGGCAGTTCTTATGTTGGCCAACCGGGCATTTGCCGCTGATGTTATCCTCTTGATATGGGCTTCAGGGGACAAGTTTGGCGTGATATCAACCCCCAGGTCTCATTCTCTCTTTGACTCTTGAAGTATTTCATCTCCCAAATGATACCTTGAATCTGGTCTCCTGTTCCCTATCCCTATCTTCATTACATTACATTGGTTCGGGTTAAAATCTAACAAACACTAGTTTGACCATTTCTGCAACTTGTCTAGGTCTTTTTGAAGCCTCAAGCTGTCCTCCTTGGTCTTCATCCTTCTCATAATTTTGGCGTCGTCAGCAAACATTGAGAGGAATGAGTCTGTACCCTCTGGGAGATCATTTATATTTTAATGTATAATACATATGTGTAAGCTAGTCCCCCTAAGTATGCTGCTCTCATATCTCTCCGCTCCCTCTTATTTTCTAACGTCGTCAGGTTCCGCTCCTTCAGTCTCTCTTCATATCCCATCCAATACAACTCTGGGACGAGTCTCGTCGCAAATTTCTGAGCCTTTTCCAGTTTCATAATGCGTTTCATTAAGTGGTGGCTCCATGATGGGGCTCCACACTCTAAGACTGGTCAGACGTAGGCAGTGTAAAGTGCTCTGATTGCCTCCATATTTAGGTTTCTGAATGACGTTCGAAATTTTGCTAGCACAGAATACGCTGCTGTTGATATCCATGCCTCAGGAGTTACATTTGGTGTTACGTCCAAGCCCAGGACTCTTTCTGGAATCGTCACCGGAAAGTAGTTTCCCTTCATTGTGTACTTATCCTTAGGTCTCCTGTCATCTAGTCCCATTTCCCGAATTTTACATTTGCTCGTGTTGAACGCTAGTAGCCATTTGTTACGGCCCTCTCGGGTCGCAACCGGGTTCTTTCTCTGATGTTGTTAGAGGTAGGGTATCCGGCCCCAAGCGAGTAGTGGCTTTCAAGGGATGTGATCCGTAACGCAAGTAAATTAAAGGGGAAGGGACACAAAGGCAAAAACTTAATAATATAATTGTCACCATCACCATAAATAATATATATATCTTATCACACGGGGGGGGGGGGGGGGGGGTATGAACACTATTATATACAACGTAGTCTTCCTCCGAAGACTCTGGACGTTCACGGTGCTTAACGATGCTAAGCTCTTGGTACTCTTGTGGCCTCACATTGAATCCTTCGATTCTCTTGAGTCTACCCTGGCCACAGGCCAGCCAAATCACAGTTCCACTGGGGGCACTGTCGTGGAGGCCGTCAACCACAAGTCCAGCAGGTAGCTGGCAGGTTCCAATCAGCGACGCTGGTTAGGCCACTCCACGACCGATACTAGGGTAGCGAACCCTAGTCAGGAGCCTCGTGTGATCCCACAGACCACTCTCCTCGCCACAACACCCCAGTGGTTAAGCGTCTCCACCAGTCAGTCCCGGGTACGACAATCCCTCAGCTGCCACGTCACAGGCAGGCTAACACCACAGTGTTCATCCGGGGGGTGACTCACAGATGCTGCAGCAAACACTTGGAGACAAGACGGCTGCCTTGGGTAGACTGATCCAACTTCCATTACAGCAGTCCCAGGTCGACTCTGTAATCAGACACGTCATCAGTAATAGGGACACTCTAGGGCACCTCACTTACAGGCTTAGACACAAACGCCCGACGTATCCACTCCATAGATGGCGTTGCTGTCTAAGCTCCACCTCACCAGAGGTCAGCAGCGGCTGTGTTATGAGCTGATCAGGACGGGAAACTAGCCCTTGTGGCCAGTATATCTCGTCCTCACTAGGTGGCGTCGTCCATTTGGAGGGGGTTTCGGGAGCTGACCCACAGATGGCGCGGTCGTCACTGCCCCGTGCTCGGACGCTGGGCTCGGGTCCATAACACCTCCCCACCAAAAAGAATTTGGTTTGGGGTTCTATAAAGAGAAACACAAACCAAATTAGTACGTGGATACAACTCCACACGGACTCACGTACATTACGAACTGGAGTGGCGAGGATGTCCTGTCCACTGAACTGTCCCACTGGGCAACTCTGGCACAAAGGAAACTTGCAGATGGAAGACGATGCCCTGCCAGATGCGATCTTCCACACCTCTACTGAGATGTCAAGCTGGGGCATAATCTCACATCTCTCGAGTAAGGATTGATATCGACGCGATCTGGGGCGACTCGACACTTCCCTGTGTCGTGGCACCGATGATGGCTGGTCACAGACGGCATTTCTGGTACCGGTCCGGCGGTCCTTCAGGGAGACGGGAACCTGGAATACAGGGGTCTGATAATTTAGAGTGACAGCGAGGGTTAAATCAGTACTCACAGCATACTCCTCTCCTAGGCCCACACCTAGTCCCAACAGGGCTGCTCGTACATCGAGGATGGCATTCGCTCTGCCACCGTCAGGTCGACCAACGTTCCGTATAACGCTGCATCTAGGCTCAGCAATCACGCGGGGGGTGTCAACCTGCCAAAACAGTCACTCATAATATCATATCTCGTACCTCCTGTATCTACCATCACCTTCCAGGTCCCTCCTTCGACTGCAACACTTGCAGTGCAAATCTCCAATCCCTGGGATCTCTTCGCGATGTTCATGAAAGCCATCATCTGTCGGGTCGTCCACTGGTCTTTACTGAGAACACATACGAGAACAAAACAAAATACCGCTAAGAAACATTTGGTTAACTTAGGGACAAGTTTCATGAGCTTGTAATGTCCATAGCCAGCTATATCCATTAGCCTGGTTTGGACCGAAGAGGGCACTAGAACTTTCGTACATACCTCACATACCTCCGACGTCTGGGGAATCTCTGGCCAGTTCAATGAACATTGTACTTTGCCATACCGCAAGTACTCATCCGCCTTCGCTCCAGACTCTTTGGTATCCGTGGGTGCTTGCACACGAGACCTCTCTCCATGCTCAGTTGCCTCAGCCATCGTAACCTCATGTTCCTTATTGGGAGAAGAATCAGGAGACTCTGCTAGGATGCTGTCAATCTGTAGGTGAGAGGACAAATTAAACATGTTACCTGATTCCGGGTCTGACTGTACCTGGACATTACCACTGCCTGCTATTACCTCAGACCTTGCTGTTCCGGCTGACTCGTCCGCGACCTTGGGAAGATTGTTGCTCCAATCTGTCACCAAGTCGTTGGCTAGTACCAAGTCAATCCCAGCTATAGGGAGGGTATCGACTACTGCCAACGCACATGTGCCGCTGAAGTAAGGCGAGTCGAGATGTATCGGCACTAAGGGGGCGATGTACTGCGTCCTAGGAAACCCAACCAGGACAACCTTTTGTCTCCCATCCACACTCACTCCCTCGGGTAACGAGTTTTTCACGATCAGGGACTGGGCTGCTCCACTATCTCTGAGCACTACAACTGATCTACCAGTATGATCACTCGACACATACCCGCTTGAAGTGTGAGGGGAAAACAATCTTGGTTCTTCCTGCGTAGTCGTAGACTGGCTTCCTACTGGTGGTGTCACACAGCTCATCAACATCACCTCCCTACGTGGGCCGTTACCTCTTCTGCCTCGGCACATAGCAGCTACATGCCCTTTCTGCCCACAAGTCCAACACACCATATTCCTCTTCGGGCTCCGGTGTTTCGGACTGTTAGGACTAGACCTTCGAGGGCTACTTGGGGGCGTCTTCACAGCGCTTTGTGGGACGGGTCTCTCTTCTTCCTGATGAGGTTTGTCAAACCGGCGTGGGTAATTCCTCGGGACATACTTAGCAGAAGGCCTATGCGTTAGAATGTACTCTTCAGCCATGGTGGCTGCCGCACTTAAGGTCTCCACCTGCTGCTCTTCTAAGTATGTCTTCAGGTCTCCAGACAAACAATCCTTGAAGTTCTCTAACAGTATGAGCTGCTCGAGGTCTTCTTTGGTCTCCACCTTCCGAGAGGCACACCACTCCTGGAAAAGTCGCTCCTTGATGGTGGCGAATTCGGTGAAAGTGTGCTCTGAGGTCTTTTTCAGGTTCCTGAACTTCTGCCTGTAAGCCTCAGGTACCAATTGGTACGCCATGAGCACTACCTTCTTCACCTTGTCATAATCGCCGGAGTCGTCAAGGGACAACGTGGAGTAGGCGATTTGGGCCTTCCCAGTCAAGACTGACTGTATCATGATGGCCCAATTCTCCCTTGGCCACTCCAAAGAGGCAGCGACTTTCTCGAAGGCCGCGAAGAACTTCGAAACTTCCTTTTCGTTGAACTTCGGGACCATTTTGATGTTCCTCACCGGATCGAAAATGCTCGTTTCCATTGTTCGCCTCCGACCACCGCCTAACCGCAATACTTCTAGCTCATGTTGTCTCTCTCTTTCCTCTCTGTCTCGTCGTTCTTGCCTGTCTCGTTCTTCTCTCTCTCGTTTCTCTTCTCTTTCTCGTTCTTTTTCTCGTTCTTCTCTTTCTCTTTCTTCTTTCCTTTCTTCTAATTCTAAACGCCTCATCTCTAATTCTTTTCCAAATCTCTCGTTTTCCATTTCTTGTCTCTCTCTTTCCATTTCTAATTTCTTATCTTCTCTCTCTCTAGCTTTCTCTTCCCTCTCTTTAGCGATTTCTAGCTTTTTCCATTCTATTTCACGATGGATCTCTAGTTCACGCATTTTCACAGTAAGTAAACTTATATTTAGTTCACTTTCATCACTTTCGACATCACTGCTCTTACCTTCCTTTTCAGTGGAAGCCATCTCGTCACCTTCTTTTATACTATGTGCCTCGCCTTCCTGTTTCTCCTCGGCCTTCAAATGCTTGTGAACCTTGGACAAGATCTCCACACGGGAATCACTGGCACGGATCTTGATCTCCAGGTAGGCACTCACCAATACGAGTTCCTGTTTGCCCAGATATTTCAATCTGGCAAGACAGTCCTCCCTGTTCAGAAAAGCCTGAACATCGTCCAGATCATCGATGGTCGCTTTTTCCGCCATTGTCACTGAGATTAAGCACTTAACACACCGCTTTCACGTTAGCACTTAACACACCGAGCACTGTTCTACATCAATATTGCACTTTATCGCACCAACCACTGCACTTGCCAATATTGCACGTACTTACACCGGGCACTGCGCTACACAATATTGCACTTAATCACAGCGAGCACCGCACTGCACAATATTGCACTTAGTCACTCCGAGCACTGCACAGGACGTATAACGTCCTACTAGTCACACACAGGGGGAATTATTTACAGGGATTACGCCACTTCACCACCCCTGTCAAACATACTTGACAAGGGGTCGGATCCCGCTGGGGATGCCAATTATGTTACGGCCCTCTCGGGTCGCAACCGGGTTCTTTCTCTGATGTTGTTAGAGGTAGGGTATCCGGCCCCAAGCTAGTAGTGGCTTTCAAGGGATGTGATCCATAACGCAAGTAAATTAAAGGGGAAGGGACACAAAGGCAAAAACTTAATAATATAATTGTCACCATCACCATAAATAATATATATATCTTATCACACGGGGAGGGGGGGTTAGAACACTATTATATACAACGTAGTCTTCCTCCGAAGACTCTGGACGTTCACGGTGCTCAACGATGCTAAGCTCTTGGTCCTCTTGTGGCCTCACGTTGAATCCTTCGATTCTCTTGAGTCTACCCTGACCACAGGCCAGCCAAATCACAGTTCCACTGGGGGCACCGTCGTGGAGGCCGTCAACCACAAGTCCAGCAGGTAGCTGGCAGGTTCCAATCAGCGACGCTGGTTAGGCCACTCCACGACCGATACTAGGGTAGTGAGCCCTAGTCAGGAGCCTCGTGTGATCCCACAGACCACTTTCCTTGCCACAACACCCCAGTGGTTAAGCGTCTCCACCAGTCAGTCCCAGGTATGACAATCCCTCAGCTGCCACGTCACAGGCAGGCTAACACCACAGTGTTCATCCGGGGGGTGACTCACAGCTGCTGCAGCAAACACTTGGAGACAAGACGGCTGCCTTGGGTAGACTGATCCAACTTCCATTACAGCAGTCCCAGGTCGACTCTGTAATCAGACACGTCATCAGTAATAGGGACACTCTAGGGCACCTCACTTACAGGCTTAGACACAAACGCCCGACGTATCCACTCCATAGATGGCGTTGCTGTCTAAGCTCCACCTCACCAGAGGTCAGCAGTGGCTGTGTTATGAGCTGATCATGACGGGAAACTAGCCCTTGTGGCCAGTATATCTCGTCCTCACTAGGTGGCGTCGTCCATTTGGAGGGGGTTTAGGGAGCTGACCCACAGATGACGCGGTCGTCACTGCTCCGTGCTCGGACGCTGGGCTTGGGTCCATAACACCATTTCTCTGACCATCTCTGCAGCTTGTTCAGTTCCTCTTGGAGTACCCTACAATCCTCATCTGTCCCAACTCGTCGCATTAATTTCGCGTCATACGCGAACATCGACATATAGGACTCGACACTTTTAGACATGTCGTTCATGTATATTCGAAATGGAATTGGTCCCAGCACAGATCCATGAGGAATTCGTCCGAGCACCGTTCCACTCGTTACTGTTCGCCAGTCTGACTTCTCGCCCCTGACTGTGACTCTCAGGCTCCTGCTTGTTAAGTAATTCTTTACCCAAGCTAGGATTTTTCCGCTTACTTCCGCCTGCCTCTCAAGTTTGAATGGCAGTCTCATGTGAGATACTGTGTCAAGTTCTTTTTGGCAGTTCAGAGATATGTAGTCTGCCCAACCTTCCCTGTCCTGCCCTATTCGTGTTATTTTATCATAGAATTCTAGAAGGTTTGCTTGGCATGAATTCCCTTCTTTGAATCCATGTTGGTGTTTGTTTACATACCTAATGCTATCTAGTTGTTACCAGTCTTAAACTGATTATTCTTTCAAGTACTTTACAGGGGATGCTCGTCAGTGTTACTGGTCTGTAGTTAAGTGCCTATACCCTATCTGTTATTTTGAAAATTGGTTCCACATTTGCTTTCTTCCAGCATCTGGTCAACTCTCCCTCCGTAAGTGACTCATTATGGATACTTGCCAGACGCACGCCGAGGGCCTGCGCTGCCTCTTTTAATATCCACGGTGATACATTGTCTGGTCCAACTGCTTTAGTTTCATCAAATGTTGTTAGCAGTTTCATGACCTCCTTTGTTGTCACTTTTATATCCGTTAATCTCTCATCTTGGGTGATCTTCTCTACTAACAATGGGTGTTGCTCAGGCTCGATTGTGAACACTCCATGGAAACTGTCATTCAGTACCTCGCAGATTTCCTTGTCGATCTCTGTATATGCCGTATATGTTTTCCTTTGTCGTGACACCTGGTTGTTCACCGACATTTTCCTTCTTATATGACTGTGTAAAAATTTAGGTTGCCTTTTCGCTTTCATAACAATATCGTTTTCATAATTCCTTTCCGATACTCTCCTTACATTATTGTATTCATTCCTAGCTCTGTTGCATCTAACCCTATTGTCCTCTGTACTTTCTCCAGTCCCTCCTGTTTCTCATTTTTGCTTCCTGGCACAGTCTATTAAACCTTGGGTTTAAATATTCCCTCCTATTTTTTTCGTTTACTATTGGCATAAGACTCTCTACGGCCTCCTTACATTTTCACTTGACTAAGTCCAACATATCTTGCACTTTTTTTCCTCTTCCCACTGCACTTCTCCCAGACATTCTCTTATCCTCCTATAATCCCCTTTCCTATAGTCTACTTTTCTTTCCTAGACCTCTTGCACCGTGATCATAATTTTAAGCTCGATTATGTAGTCATTGACTAGGACACAATGGTCACTGGCTCTTAGTGGTATTTAATGTTCCATATTCGTAATTTTTTCCTCATTCATGGTGAAAATCAGGTCTAATAGGCTCGGTGTATCCCCCTCCTCTCTCCCTTGTGTCTTCCTTCACATGTTGTATTAGGAAATTACTGTCTATAACTTCCACTAATTTTGCTCCCCACGTTTCTTCCTCGCCATGGGGATTTTTTGATACCCAATCGATCCCTCCGAGATTTAGGTTCCCCATGACCAGCAGTTTCGCTCTCAAACAGGAGCTGTTGTTGTTGCCTTCTGCAGTTCATCTATACATGCTTTGTTGTTGTCATTATATTCCTGTGTGGGCCTTCTACTGTTTGGTGGGTGATTGTAGATTATAAAGATCACAATCTTCTTCCCAACACTTGTCTGGTCAAAAGTATGGAACTTGTGTTTCCATTAGTTCCCCGATTCTGTCACACACACACACACACAAAACTGTCTTTTGTGGGGGCTTGAAAACTTGGGGGCCTCGTAGCCTGGTGGATAGCGCGCAAGACTCGTAATTCTGTGGCGCGGGTTCGATTCCTGCACGAGGCAGAAACAAATGGGCAAAGTTTCTTTCACCCTAAGTGCCCCTGTTACCTAGCAGTAAATAGGTACCTGGGAGTTAGTCAGCTGTCACGGGCTGCTTCCTGGGGTGTGTGTGTGTGGTGTGGGAAAAAAAAAAAGTAGTTAGTAAACAGTTGATTGACAGTTGAGAGGCGGGCCGAAAGAGCAAAGCTCAACCCCCGCAAAAAAAACACAACTAGGAAACACAGAAACACACACACACACACACACACACACACACACACACACACACACACACACACACAGTTGAGTTCAGCCAGCCGTGGAGGGAGGGTCGCTGGGGTTACACGCTACAATAAACGCCAATATTTTTGGGTTAATTAAGGCTACAGTGACAGATCACAGATCTAGGGTTATCACAAAGCGTATATCCGCCGTGAATTGGAAAGAAAAAATAGAGTGCTATCACTAGAACTTTGTGTTAAACAGTGAATTCACCAGACAGGCAATGTGGGAGGGGCCACGGAGGCTTTGTTTACATATTGGGTCAAGTGATCAGTAGTACAGTGAATTGGTGAACTGTAACACAACAGACACACCGATACAGTGACTGACTCCACAGATTTGTGTTCGATAGAGAAGAACCGCCATCATCAATCTACTGGATTAGTGAATCACCACGTGGGAGGCGACAACGGAGCACTTCGTCATCCAGCATCGTAAATATTCACCTGATCGTGTGAGCGGGAGGCTGACAGGTAGGTACCCTTCTTTGGTGAATTCTTCAGGTGTACAGAGGTAAAATATTACCAAATTCTTATTCAGTATATCAGATACATATTTTAAATATCAAAGTGGCTCATTTTGGGTAGAGGTTGACATTTTACGGGACCCCCGTAGCACACGTACGCACACACGCACGCACACGTTCGTTTGAAAGCACACACACATGCACACGCAAAAACAAGCACACACACATGCACGCACACACACACACATACGTTCAGTCAGGCTAGAAGGAATTAACAACTTTCGTGGAAAGGGGATAATACCTTACTCATAATCCATCCCCTCTCTTACCCCTTCTCTTACCTGCCGTAATCTGAATACAACACCTCACCCACCTCCTCTTAACCCCCATCCGATACGCACACACGTTCTCTCTGTTCTCTCTCTCTCTCTCTTGCTCTCTCTTTCTCTCTGTTGCTCTCTCTCTCTCTTGCTCTCTCTCTTGACAAGGGACAAAATGGCAGAAGGACGCAACAGGGACACAGGGAACAGCCAAAGTGAGCAAACGAAGGAAATGTTAACCCAAGTTCTGGAGGAATTCAGGAGGGAGATACATGAAATGAGGATTACAATTAACAACCTGCAAAGTGAGATGACATCTGCAAGGGAGGAGATCAAATCCCTCACAGAGAAAAATAAAGAGACCGAGCATCAGATTATCATCCAAAGGGAAGGTGGGAATGTTACATTGGAAGGAAATGCCTCTGTACCTGAAACATTTGCAGAAAGACTGAAAAAGAGCTCAGAAGCAATGGACAAAGTGAGGGAGGTAGCCAAGCAAGTAGCTACCTCACAAGAAGCAGCAAGGTGCACCACTCAGCTGCTGGAGAGAAAAAGATCAGTGCTAGTTGTAGGCATCAAAGAACAGGAAGGATCCAACAGGCAAGAATGGAATAGCAAGGAGAGGCAGTACATGGGCTACTGAAAGGGTTACAGATGAAAGGGGCTGAACAAAACATTGAGAAGGTTTTCAGGTTGGTCTGGTACAACAAGGACAGAAACCGACTTGTAAACGTGGTGTTTACAAACGAAACCATGAAGGAGGATATTCTCGAAAGGAAGAGTCGTCTGCAGCATGTGGAGGGATACAAAAAAAGTATTCCTGTGGAGGGACAGGACGAAGGAGGAGAGAGCCAGGGCAGCAAAGGCAAGGAGGAAGCACAGGGAGAGAGGAGCAAACCAGGAAATCACAGCCCCCAACACAACAGTCCCAGAGACAAGAGGGGAACCCAAAACCAGCATCCCAGCAACACCAGAGGGGAGGGCAACACCACCACCCCCCTCTGCATAGAAACCCTCCCTTCCCCTCACCCTACCTACCCCCACCCAACCCTCCCTTCCCCCCAACCCCTTCTGATCCTGTCACCCGTTCCCCATTCCCATCATGTCCCCCGCTCCCACCTTTCCCCCCTCCCCATACCCTCCCTATCCCTCCTCCCCTCACCCCGTATCCTCCATGTCCCCCCTATCTCCTTAACCCACACCCTACCTGTCCCCCTGTTCCTTAAACCACCACCCTCAACCCCAAAATTCTCTGAGACCCTGGAAACCACCTCACAGATCTTGTCACACATGTAACAGCTTCCCACACCAGCAGAATGGTCGCCAAGAAAGGGACAAGAAAATGAACAGAAGAAAGTGAGCTTCAAGGCAATGTACATTAACATAGATGGGATTACAAATAAAACAAGTGAACTCGGAGAATGGGCACTAGAAGAAAACCCAGACAAAATAGCACTTACAGAAACAAAGCTAACGAAAACCATAACAAACGCAGTGTTTCCACAGGGCTACTATGTAATGAGGAAAGAGAGAGAAGGGAGAGAAAGAGGTGGTGTAGCTTTGCTAATAAGAGAAGGTTGGAGTTTCGAAGAGATGGTAATTCAGAACTGTGAAGGTTTCAGTGACTACATATCAGGCACCATAGCAACTGGAGGACAGAAAATTATAGTAGTAGTCATATATAGCCCCCCACCGAATGACAGAAGACCCCCAGACAGGAATATGATAGAAACAACTTGGCCACCATCAATATAATAGAGAGAGCAGCTTCTGTGACTAGCAGGAACGGATCCAGACTACTAATTATGGGAGACTTAAACCATGGGAAGATAGATTGGGGGAACAAAGACCCACTTGGAGGCCCAGACACATGGAGAGCTAAGCTGCTGGATGTGGCAACAAGAAACTTTCACAGTCAGAACGTCAAGGGACCGACAAGAATGAGAGGAGGGGATGAACCAGCCTTGCTTGATCTGATATTTACCCTAAATGAGTCGGATATAAGGGAAGTTAAGTTGGAAGCCCCCCTTGGGAATGAGTGATGCCTGTGTATTGAGCTTTGAGTACCTGGTTGAGCTAGGAATTATCACCCCCAAAAAAGAACTGAGAAACAAAGGGCTGGAGTACCGAAAGGGAAACTATGAGGAGATGAATAAATTCCTATGGGATATACATTGGGACATAGAACTCGGAACCAACTCCGTACAAGACATGATGGACTATGTCACCCAAAAATGTCAGGAGGCTGTAAGCAGGTTTGTCCCAGCCCGACAGGAAAAAACAGAAGCAAAGGAAGAATCCGTGGTTTAAGAGGGAATGTAAGAAAGCAAAGGAGCTGAACAAAAGGGCATGGAGGAACTACCGTAATAACAGAACACCAGAAAGTAGAGAGAGATATCAGAGAACCAGGAACGAGTATGTTAGTGTGAGAAGAGCAGCTGAGAAAAATTATGAAAATGATATAGCTAATAAAACCAAGACCGAACCAAAACTACTACACAGTCACATAAAGAGGAAGACAACAGTGAAGGAATAGGTGATGAAACTTAGGGTGGGCGAGGACAGGTACACAGAGAATGACAAAGAGGTGTGTGAAGAACTGAACAAAAGGTTGCAGGAGGTCTTTACAATAGAACAGGGAGACGTCACGGCACTAGGAGAGGTGGCAGCAAACCAGGTGACCTTGGAAAGATTCGAATTTACAAGGGATGAGGTCAAGAAGCACCTACTGGAGCTGGATGCGAGAAAAGCAGTTGGGTCGGAAGAAATATCACCATGGGTATTGAAAGAGTGTGCAGGAACACTTTGCTTGCCACTCTCCATAGTGTATAGTAGGTCACTGGAAACGGGAGACCTACCAGAAATATGGAAGACTGCTAATGTAGTACCAATATACAAAAAGGGTGACAGACAAGAGGCACTGAAATACAGGCCAGTGTCCTTAACTTGTATACCATGCAAGGTGATGGAGAAGATTGTGAGAAAAAACCTAGTAACACATCTGGAGAGAAGAGACTTCGTGACAACCCATCAACATTGGTTCAGGGAGGGTAAATCTTGTCTTACAGGCTTGATAGAATTCTACGATCAGGTGACAAAAATTAAGCAAGAAAGAGAAGGATGGGCGGACTGCATTTTTTTGGACAGTCGGAAAGCCTTTGACACAATACCCCATAAATGGTTGATGCATAAGCTGGAGAAACAGGCAGGAGTAACTGGCGCTCCAGTGAATAAGGGAGTACCTAAGCAATAGGAAGCAGAGAATTACAGTGAGGGGTGAGACCTCAGAATGGCGTGAAGTCATCAGTGGAGTCCCACAGGGCTTTGTACTCGGACCTATCCTGTTTCTGATATTTGTAAATGATCTCCCAGAGGGTATAGACTCATTCCTCTCAATGTTTGCTGACGACGCCAAAATTATGAAAAGGATTAAGACAGAGAAGGACAGCTTGAGGCTTCAAGAAGACCTGGACAAGCTGCAGGAATGGTCGAACAAATGGCTGTTAGAGTTTAACCCAAGCAAATGTAATATAATGAAGATAGGTGTAGGAAGCAGGAGACCAGATACAAGGTATCACTTGGGTGATGAAATACTTCAAGAGTCAGAGAGAGAGAAAGACCTGGGGGTTGATATCACGCCAGACCTGTCCCCTGAAGCTCATATCAAGAGGATAACATCAGCAGCTTATGCCAGGTTGGCTAACATAAGAACGGCCTTTAGAAACTTGTGTAAGGAATCTTTCAGAACATTATGTACCACATATATCAGACCAATCCTGGAGTATGCGGCGCCAGCATGGAGTCCATATCTAGTCAAGCATAAGACTAAACTGGAAAAGGTTCAACGGTTTGCCACCAGACTAGTACCCGAGCTGAGAGGTATGAGCTACGAGGAGAGACTACGGGAATTAAACCTCACTTCGTTGGAAGACAGAAGAGTTAGGGGGGACATAATCACCACATTCAAGATTCTCAAGGGAATCGACAGGGTTGATAAAGACAGGCTATATAACACAAGGGGCACACGCACTAGGGGACACAGGTGGAAACTGAGTGCCCAAATGAGCCACAGAGATATTAGAAAGAACTTTTTTAGTGTCTGAGTGGTTGACAAATGGAATGCATTAGGAAGTAATGTGGTGGAAGCTGACTCCATACACAGTTTCAAGTATAGATATGATATTGTTTAGCCTAATGCGCTCTATGTACACCAGTTGATTGACGGTTGAGAGGCGGCACCAAAGAGCCAGAGCTCAAACCTCGCAAACACAACTAGGTGAGTACACACACACACAAACATACACACAGATATGCAGTCTGTCAAGTAGGCAGACTTTCAGTGTCAGAGTAGTTAACAGGTGGAATGCATTAGGCAGTGATGTGGTGGAGGCTAACTCCATACACAGCTTCAAAAGTAGATATGATATTCTTTAGCCTAATGCGCTCTATGTACACCAGTTGATTGACGGCTGATAGGCGGGATCAAAGAGCCAAAGCTCAAACCTCGCAAGCACAAATAGGTGAGTACAAATAGGTGACTACACAGACACACACACACACAGGGCAACAAAAATAAGGCAAGAAAGAGAAGGGTGGGCAGACTGCATATTTTTGGATTGTCAGAAAGCCTTTGATACAGTGCCACACAAGAGGCTAGTGCGAAAGTTGGAGATGCAGGCTGGAGTGAGAGGGAAGGTACTCCGGTGGATAGAGGAATACCTAAGCAACAGGAGACAACGAGTCTGTGTGAGGGGTGAGGTCTCAGATTGGCGAGACGTCACAAGTGGAGTCCCGCAGGGGTCAGTCCTTGGACCTATACTGTTTCTGGTATATGTAAATGATCTCCCAGAGGGTATAGATTCGTTCCTCTCAATGTTTGCCGACGATGCAAAAATTATGAGGAGGATTGAAACAGAGGATGATAGTAGGAGGCTACAAGATGACCTGGATAGACTGAGTGAATGGTCCAACAAATGGCTGTTGAAGTTCAACCCGAGTAAATGCAAAGTAATGAAACTAGGCAGTGGAAACAGGAGGCCAGGCACAGGATACAGAATAGGAGATGAAGTACTTAATGAAACAGACAGAGAGAAAGATCTAGGAGTTGATATCACACCAAACCTGTCTCCTGAAGCCCACATAAAGAGAATAACGTCTGCGGCATATGCGAGGCTGGCTAACATCAGAACGGCGTTCAGGAACCTGTGTAAGGAATCATTCAGAATCTTGTACACCACATATGTAAGACCAATCCTGGAGTATGCGGCCCCAGCATGGAGCCCGTACCTTGTCAAGCACAAGACGAAGCTGGAAAAAGTCCAAAGGTATGCTACTAGACTAGTCCCAGAACTAAGAGGCATGAGTTATGAGGAAAGGCTGCGGGAAATGCACCTCACGACACTGGAAGACAGAAGAGTAAGGGGGGACATGATCACAACCTACAAAATCCTCAGGGGAATCGACCGGGTAAACAAGGACGAACTTTTCAACACTGGTGGGACGCGAACAAGGGGACACAGGTGGAAGCTGAGTACCCAAATGAGCCACAGAGACGTTAGAAAGAACTTTTTCAGTGTCAGAGTAGTTAGCAAATGGAATGCATTAGGAAGTGATGTGGTGGAGGCTGACTCCATTCACAGTTTCAAATGTAGATATGATAGAGCCCAATAGGCTCAGGAATCTGTACACCAGTTGATTGACGGTTGAGAGGCGGGACCAAAGAGCCAGAGCTCAACCCCCGCAAGCACAATTAGGTGAGTACAATTAGGTGAGTACACACACACAAACACAGCTAAGCTGCTGGACGTTGCAACAAGAAATTTTCGGAGTCAACACATCAAGACTCCGACAAGAATGAGAGGAGAGGATGAACCAGCTTTGCTTGATCGGATATTTACCCTAAATGAGTTAGATATAATGGAAGTTACGTTGGAAGCCCCCTTGGGAATGAGTGATCATAGTGTATTGATCTTTGTGTACCTGGTTGAGCTAGGAATTATCTCCCCAAAAAGAACTGGGACACAAACTACTGGCGTATCGAAAGAGAAATTATGAGATGAGGAAATTGCTAAGGGATTTACCATAGGACACAGAACTCAGACCTAAGTCCATACAAGACATGATGGACTATATCACCCGAAAGTGTCAGGAGGCAGTAAACAGGTTTATCCCGGCCCGACAGGAAAAAACCTAGAAGTAAAAGAAGAATTCGTGGTTTAATACGGTATGTATGGAAGCAAAGGAACTGTACAAAAGGGCGTGGAGGAACTTCCGAAATAACAGAGCACGTTTAGAGGTTGGGATGGAGGTGGGGGCGGGGGGGGGGGTGGCTCCATAGGGGCAAGGCTTTGGATGGGGAGCTTTATATTGGAGCCAAGGCTATGGGTGATGGGGAATTATAACCCCATGTGCTTGTCGCCTCACACTACCTTGTTACTGGCCAGTGTGTGTGTTGGTTCTTGCCTGTACAGTCTTCCTGGGGGAGTATAGTGCCAGCCCTCATGCTCTCCCCTCCGTCACAGGGGCCATTTGTGGCTTGTATTATTGCCTAAGATGCTACACATTATCCTGTCATTATCCATATTATATAAGCTGTACAGTCAGCTTACCCTGGATGTAGACGGTAAACTTTCCCTGGGTGTAGACGGTAAACTTACCCTGGATGTAGACGGTAAACTTACCATGGGTGTAGACGGTAAACTTACCCTGGGTGTAGACGGTAAATTTACCCTGGGTGTAGACGGTAAACTTACCCTGGATGTAGACGGTAAACTTACCCTGGATGTAGACGGTAAACTTACCCTGGGTGTAGACGGTAAACTTACTCTGGGTGTAGACGGTAAACTTACCCTGGGTGTAGACGGTAAACCTACCCTGGGTGTAGACGGTAAACTTACCCTCGGTGTATACGGTAAACCTACCCTGGAAATAGAGGGTAAACCTACCATGGCTGTAGATAGTAAACTTGCAGGGGGAGGTCTGAGCACCGACGGTGTTCTGCGCCCAGCACAACACTTCAACACTCTCCTCCTCCACACGGTTCAGGGTTTAGTGCCCAGTCAATCCCTACTTCCGTCCCACGCTGTGTAGTCTCACAGGCGGACTCTCTGTGGTGAAAGGAGAAACAGTTATTTTATAATTATTATAATTTTATTATTATTATAATAATTATTATAATATAATTATAATTATTTTTTATTATTATTATAATGTAGCACTCCTTGCAGTGCTAACCAGAATATATAAATTTTCTTCTGTCCTCCATGGACAAGGTTAGAGATGTGTTAAACATATAGTTC